>NC_080078.1:50716206-50804638 GCF_949987535.1 Balaenoptera acutorostrata
GTGACTTTGTGCTTATTTTACTTAAGTTAGTTATTATCTGGAGTGTGCCAGATCATTAAAATGTAGAGAAGAAAAAAAAAACCGTGCAGCTCCCAATTCCACATTCTCAGCTATTGCACACCCTGTGAAATCTCAAAGTTTACCCCATGATTTCTGTGAGTCCTAAAAAGCTTATGGTGTCTTCTGTTTCTGAGCTTCTGTTTTCATCTACAGCATTTACGTCCCATGCCATGTTGACCCCAAAATAAAAGTGGTCTCCTCTTGATTTCCAGTAGACACTATCATAAAAAAGAAAACTATACAAAAATCCACTCACATGGACCATGTATATGGTTTTACTCGTAATTTGGGGTCCTCGGAGAAATTACAGTTCACACTGTCCATTAGGAAACTGTGGGTCATTAACACAACCTTTATTGGCTTTATTGACCACCCCCCTGGAGTTCTAAGCCCTGTTGTTTTTTTAAATAAATTTATTTATTTTATTTATTTTTGGCTGCATTGGTCTTCGTTGCTGCACGTGGGCTTTCTCTAGTTGCGGTGAGCGAGGACTACTCTTTGTTACGGTGCGAGGGCTTCTCATTGCTGTGGCTTCTCTTGTGGCAGAGCACGGGCTCTAGGCACAAGGGCTTCAGTAGTTGTGGCACGTGGGCTTCAGTAGTGGCTTGCAGGCTCTAGAGTGCAGGCTCAGTAGTTGTGGCGCACAGGCTTAGTTGCTCCACGGCATGTGGGATCTTCCCGGACCAGGGCTCAAACCCGTGTCCCCTGCATTGACAGGCGGATTCTTAACCACTGTGCCACCAGGGAAGCCCTAAGCCCTGTTTTATGTGTGAGGGAACGGAGGCTCAGAAAGATCCTGGGATTTGCCCAAGTCACACAGCCAACTAGGGCAGGCATTGTATCATCTCCTTTAATTCTAGATCCTTTTACAATGTTAGTGGAGAAAAAAAAAAAAGAGTACTGGTCATGATTTGGCACTAACTGCACATATGAGCCTGAAAGTGTACTTAATGTACCTATCCTCGAATTGCTGACATAAGTGAAATTGTTTCTTATTTGTGCCATTTTGCTTCAAATAATTTGCAGAGAAAATAAGCTATTGATTTTCCAAATCTTGTGCAAGTTATTGGTGAAAGGTAAGTACTGAGATTTCCAACTGGGCTCTAAAATGTTGACAGCAACAAACACTATAGTGACACTGCTGTGAGTATGGAGAAGGGATGTTAAAAGGTCACTACAGTCTGTGTCAAGGCAGGTTGACTGGACTGAAATCAAGAAGGAAAAAAGAGCTGCATTTTGGGGGCAAAGAAAAATAATACAGCATTGTAATGAAATGTGTTTAAACTTCAGCCAGAGGAAGAAAAATCTGGTGTCACAGTCCACTTTATTATTATTTTTTTTTACGGGAAATCATGGACTACTTGAGACAAAGAAATAGTCCAGATGAGCAATGGGAATCAGACCAGCAGGTCCAATTATAACCCAGAGGCATAGTTTGGCAGTTATGTGCTGTGGAAAAAAAGACTTTTGGACCTCCATACATCACCCCAAATATCCCCATTCTTGACAGCACCAACAGTCAAGGGCTTATCTTTGAGCTCAAAGGATAGCATTACTAATGTAAAAGATCTTTAGCCTATTGAGGGAACAGGCACTATATATAAATCTCAAATAATATAGTCTCTGAGAAATAATCCAACTTTTAGCACATAAAAACTTTCTGGATTCCAAGAACAAATGTCACCAGCTGAGGTGAAATTACATATTTCTGTTGCTTGGTTCAGTGCAGGAACGTTTTGAGAATAAACCGTGGGGCTATGACCCCATTTCACAACCTACCCACAATAAATTCACCTCATAACTTCACCCAAACAACAACAGCTACTAAAACCCCTTAGACAGATAAAGTGACCTTCTTTGGTAATCAGACGCTATTATTTTTAGGGTATGTTTTACAGAACAATTTTCTGTGTTTTTGCAATAAAGAAAATTATTTTGACCTTTGTGCACCTACGTTTGTTTAAAAAAAAAAAAAAAAAACAACCGTCATATTTCTAGCTGTAAACCAGACTTTGAGGGAACTTTTGGCTGTGGTTCTTATTTGGATTGACTTGGCAATGAATATATTGTTTTGATCCATGTTGAATCTGGGCAGTCACAATTTTTGTGCATTCAGTTAGATTTCAGAGGATTATGTATGCCTCTTTTTATGCAAAGGATAGCTAAAGGCATCCACATTCTTTTTAGAGATCAGGAAGAAAACTACAAAAACAGAATAGTAACACCTCAATTAACGCAATTACTGGAGAGATTTATATTTAGATTTGGGGCTAAACAAAAGTCAATCAGGAAATCCTTTTTTTCCCTAAACATTTTTTAAATTAAAAAAATGCTCTAAAATCTATTAATTTAATAAGTATATAGTGATGACACACTAGACCCTCTCCTTTTAATATAGTGCAGGATTGTCAGGTAAAAGCGTATGGGTTTGGGCTTAATTTATACTTAACTAAAATATGCCTCAAGATTTTGAAAAAAATTTAGTAATACATAGCTCACACTTACATGGTACTTTCTGTGCCCCATTTACTTTTCTGAGTTTTGTATGGGTATCTCTATGTACGTATATGTACACATACATATACATTCACACATTTAATCCTTATACCACCCTGGAGAGCAGGTACTGTTAGTAATATTCCCATTTTACAAATAAGGAAACTGAGGCACTGAGAAAATAAGTAACCTGACAAAACTACACTGCATGGAAGAACCATGGTGGGAATCCCAGCGCTCTGGCCCCAGAGCCTGTCCTCTTAACCACTACGCTATATTGCCCTGAAGTCAAGTCCTTATTCGGCTTCTTCTTCTAGGAGGGAAACAACAATTTCTGGAGGATTGAGGTGCTGTGGTTTGCTGGTGGGGGACAGAGTGGGCATAGATTAAATTCCTTTTCTTCTGTAATCAGCTTCATGACCTTGGGAAAGTCACTTTGGCCCTTGGGATTCTGCCTTTTGCCATGAATTAAAGGGATTAGTCTAGACCCAAGCTGTCCATTAGGTAGCCCCTAGCCAAGCACTTGAAACGTGGCCAAATTGAGATTGCCCTATGTGTAAAACCCACACCAGGCTTCAGAGCCTTAGTATGAAAAAAAGAATGTAAAATTGTCTAGTGTTTTTTGTTTTTTTTAAATTAATTAATTAATTAATTTAAGGTTGCCTTGAGTCTTTGTTGCTACACGTGGGCTTCCTCTAGTTGCAGCGAGTGGGGGCTACTCTTTGTTGCGGTGCGGGGGACTTCTCATTGCGGTGGCTTCTCTTGTCGCAGAGCACGGGCTCTAGGTGCGTGGGCTCAGTAGTTGTGGTGCATGGGCTTAGTTACTCCATGGCATGTGGGATCTTCCCAGACCAGGGATCAAACCTGTGCCCCTGCGTTGGCAGGCAGATTCTTAACCACTGTGCCACAAGGGAAGTCCCTCTAGTGTTTTTTATAGTGTTTATGTGTTGAAATGATAATATTTTGCATATACTGGGTGAAATAAACTATATTAAAGTTAATTTCACCTGTTTATTGTTCTTCTAATGTGACTACTAGAAACATTAAAATTCTATGTGAGACTTATGTTGTGGCTCACATGGTATTTCCATTGGATTGTAGTAACAGTTCTTCACCCACATTCGCCTTGATATTTCCAAGTGAAACACCTCGGTAGGCATAGGCAGGGAGATGCACAATTCCAGAAACATTAGCTTTATTATCAAGATTTTCTCACTTGCTTAAGAAAATTTTAGACTGCACATTCATGACATTGAGATTATAAAAATAACTCAAGTCCTCTCCAAGTCATTAAAAAAGTTATTTGCAAAAGTTGCTGTTTGTTATTAGGAACAAATTATTTGGTCACACTTCAAACTGAGTTGTCATTCTGGTGTGTCAAGATATCACAAGTGTCCCAGATACTTCTAATAATTCTTCCAATCCTGAGATTCTGCAGTTCTATTTTTACAGAAGCCCAGCCATGGGCTTTTTATGGCATGACAATGGAGAAATAAAGATATAAAGGTTTATAATTTGGAGAATGTCAGGAGGATAATCATTTGCCTCTTTCTTAAAGAGGAGCTAATGATCTTGGGAAGCTGCCAACAGTGGACTCGCTGGAGGAAAGCAAATTCAAAGTGATGGGACTAACTGGCCCCGCCAGGAGCACAGACCTGGTATTCCTCTCATGGTTTGCAGTTATGCCCCTGGGTTTGCTCGCTGTCACAAGGAGCTCTGTTTCTACCTGCACAAGGTGTGGCAAGAGCAGCTGTGTTCTCAGTTACCACTGTCAGTGTTGCTGAAGGCAAGACACCTCATACAGCTGTCCCAGCAAGCCCTGGGGATAATCTGATCGTCTGCCTTTGCCCAGGCATCATGCAAGTTGGATGATAAAGATCAGCTTCTGGTTAAAAGTTATACTTCTGGATAATTTACCATCTTCAAGGTGTTGTGGGGTGATTCATGGAATATAGAAGGTGTCGGCAGTCAGATGTAGGATAATAATAATTCAGAAAAGAATTCTTAAATTTTCTTTAAATAATATTGTAAATCATTTCACTAAATCCATGCAGTATACTACAAATGTATCTCAGATAAAAGATAAATTTATCAAATAAGGGATGGGTTGGAGCCAAAGAGAATAAAAACCACTTGAAAAACTCCTTCCTTCCCCTATACTTGCCCTCCCATCCTTCAGATCATAATCAGAAGCCATAATAACACAGGTGGATCATCCAAGCTTTCTGCACTCAAGGGGTTAATATTGTAATACAGTGGTGCTCAAAGTGTACCCCCTGGGTCACAGCACTGGCGTCACCTGGGGACTTAGAAATGTGAATTCTTGGGTCTCACCTCAGGCACTGAAGCAGACACTGGCAGTGAAGCCCAGGAGCTGATGTTTTAACAAGCCCTCCAGGATAATCCCCACATGTTAAAGTGGGAGAACCTGTGCTGTGTGAACACTGCTGGTTCTGGACCAGATTCCCTTTACCTGCTGATGCCTTCACCTGTGAGTATCTGTGGGCAGCTAACAGCCCACAGCTGCAACCTTTGCCAAACAATTGTCCTTGGTCGAAACCCCTTGCCCAGACATGGAGACACCTCAGGGGTTATGCCCCAACCTCCACTGTGGAGCCTGGCCAACCAGCAACTGATGTGGGCATACCAAAGCCCCTTTACTTCAAGGCAGGATGACTCTGTAGCATGGTTTGTACTGCAGAGCTCCTCTGTGGGATCAGGCTGATGTTACACTTTACTTGACACCACGTCCTTGCTCATCTCCTTGCCCTTCCCTGTCTTGCTCCTTCATTCCCTTATAAGGAGTCCTCCCTCAATACAGCACATGCACCCAATCCTTGTCTCAGGCTCTGCTTCCAGAGAATCTGCTCACCTACAATCATGGGTCAGAAAACTGTGACCTGCAGGCCAGCCACCAGTTTGTGCAAATAAAGTTTTATTGGAAAATAACTATGCCCGCTATTTACATATTGCCTATGGCTGCTTTTGCACCACCATAGCAGACCTAAATAGTTGCGACAGAAACTGTATATTTCACAAATTTTGAAATACTTACTATCTAGCTTTTTAAGGAAAAATTTGTTGATGTCCACCTAAGACATTAGCCAAGGTCAGTTGGACAAAAGTTAGAAGGGAACAAAGATTCTACTATGTATTAAGCATGGGTTAGAAGCAGTGGTGTGCTGGAGCCAGTGGTGCGTGTCTCTTTTCAGCTCTACATCACTTTGGTTGCTTGAAATCAGCCATGATGGGAATATTTCCGGATGAGAATATTTCCAAATGGAAATTGGCAAATTCTACAAAACAGATTTTTTTTTTCCTGGAAAGCCAGGTGTTAAGTATTTACCAGCACACCACTGGTTCTAAGCCAGGTGTCTTACACCCTTTAGCATGGTACAAAGAGTTAAGACTCTTTAATGGAAAGCAAGAGGAAAACAGGTTGAGATCCCCCAAGTACATATGAAAGCACTCTTAAAACAGTGATTTTAATTTTTTTAATAGAAAATCTTTCTCTTGTGGCCACATATGATCTCTGGGATCTGTCTCCATTTTTTTAAAAAATTTATTTCTATACTGGTCTGCGCTATTTACTAAATTTGCTGTGAGATGGGGCCCTCCCTCAGCTCACTCTAGCAGGTTGTCTCCTTGTGGTCAATCTAGGAACTCACAGCTTTCCTAACAGATTCTCTTGGGCATCCATTTGGTCTCAGAATTTCTAGAATCTATACAGATCTAAAATTTTGTGACCGTTCAACAATGTCTTCTTTGGTTTTCCTACTAGGAGTGGATTATGGGCTCTATCTGGTTAGCAGTCTAAATGTGAGGGTGTTAGGGAGTTTTTATTCTTCTAAAATAGAAGAGGGATAGGAGTTAGATTTTCCACAAAAATTTCTTTTGGGGGAATGTGGTAACCAGCCTATAAGATGACCCCCAGTGGTCTCCACTATCTGTTAGTTATTCCCTGCGTCATTCCCTCCTATGTGAACAGAGATGCCCAGGGAGATGGGGCAGAAGTGGCAGTGTGTGACTTCCAAGGATAAGTCATAAAAGATACTGTGGCTTTGCCCTTGCTCCCTTGGATCCTTCATTCTGAGGGAAGCCAGCTACCATCTTGTGAGGACACTCAAGCAGGCCACTGCAGAGGCCCTCAAGGATGAGGAGAGGAAGTGAGGTCTCTCACCAACACCCAGCACCTGAGAGGTGGACCCTCCACCCCAGGCAAGTCTTCAAAGGACTGCAGCCCTCCCCAGCTAAGTGGCTTTTGAATCCCTGATCCCTGAAACCACGTGAGATAATAAATACATATCGTTGTGTTCAGCTGCTAAGTTTTGGGGTAATTTGTTAGGCAGCAATGGCAAACTAATACATGCAGTGTTTATGCCCTTCATTGGTTGTTCATGATCAAAGTTTGAAACTATCATCTAAATTTGAAAGGTCGTACATCCCGACAGTCACTGGGAGACAAATTATTTTTACTCTGGTCTGCTGCATACCTAAAAGTATTTTTGACTCAAAAGCTAAGGAAAGTCATATTAACCTGTGAGTCCTCCAATATGTCACTGCGTCACTGCCAAACAGCACTCAATAATGTGCTGACCTACTCCTCCAGGTCAGAGAGCAATTTTGCTTAATGATCCTGGCTTGCAACTGATTTTATTTAATCACAGTACATTATTTTGCGGTTGAATCATCTGAAATGCTTTTCCTAGCACTGGAGTCATGAAAGACATTTATGAGCTAAATGCCCCATGAGTTGGTCATGCTGCAGTGAGCTCTTTGCCCCCTCAGGCCACCTCTTCAGATCTGGTCTAGATAATAAATTGCTCTGTCTTCCTGGGGAGACCACAAGGTGTGTTCAAAACCCAGTGTGTCTGGGCTTTCACCTGAATGGTTGAGCACACAGTTCACTTTCCACCTTTGCCAAGTTGCTCATGAAGTTACAACTAGTTTTTATGTCTTTTTTATTGGGTTCTGTACATTTTTCTCATCTTAATTTGACTCTTCCTTAATTGGAACTTTAACTTTGCGTCTTTTTTAATCTTTTAAAAATTATGCTGAGAGAAAGACACTGAGGTTTTGTTAAAGCTGTGTTTAGTGCATGAAAATTATTAACAGTTTTAAATTTCCCGTCCTGTTTGGAAAGCTTATCCGTGTGCTTGTTTCCACTCTATAGAGTGATACGGACTAGGATGCAATTTTCATGGATAATTGTTGCCATTAAAAAGTCTCCAATCACGTATGATCCCTGCATGAAAAAAAATTCTTACAGTGACAACCCCAAGTTGGCACTTGTTGTGAAATTTTAATGTACCAACAGTCTCTCTCCTGGGCAGAGGTTCCATGTGGCAGAAACTGGCAGGACAACTATCTTGCCATCTTCTTTATGCCCCCTCTCCAGTCCTCTCTTGGTCCCTCCTTCCTTTCAGGATTCTTTTCTTCCACATCACCCTTCAGCCCTTCCCAGGCCTCATCTGGACCCCAGCTCCATGCTTCCTGACCTCATCTTCCTATCAAATTCCTCCTGCCTCAGCGCTGTGGATTGCAAATGCTCTTTATAGCAAGACCTTAACAGAGTCTTATACGCTCCTCCAATAGGCAGATAAAAGCAGTGGGTTTTTTTAATATATATTTATTTGCAATTTTCGATTCATTAGATTTACTTATTATAAATTCAATGTGGAGATTATTAAAGGATGTTGCCTGAACACAGATCCAAACTCAGGGCTTACTGGTGGCATTTGGAGTCTTACACCAACCTTGTCATATAATTTTTCTCATTTTGTAAAATATTTTTTGCATATAGAGTTTTAAAAAAAGCCCCGATATAAACAAATAAGTTGTGGCAAATGCTAACAAGTTTGTAACAATTCACCTTGACCTATCAAAATACACTTCAAACACGTCCGCAAATTTGAAAATGAAATAAAATATTTTGTTTCAAAATAGAATTACTTTAAATACCTATCTAATTACTTTATGTATCAAATTTTGATAAGCATTCATTTGGGAGAAATCGAAAATTCATTTCATATATACTTAGTAACATAAGATATTCAGCAATCTCATTTTAAAAAATTCTCAGTGCTCATCTTTTCAGCAATCTACACAAAATTTCAGAAAAGCCAATTTTTTTCCTTTTGCTGACATTGTAAGAAATGTTTCATATGCCACATGATTTTCTGTAAGCCAGATTGAGCTCATTCAGCTCAGGGAAAAGAAAAATCCAGCGAGGTGTGCAAGGTCTGGCAGCTGAGCTCCCTCTGAGCTGTGGTTATTAGCTAACGGAGTCAGGAATTTTTGACCCCACCCAGCTGATCTCTGACTGTTAATGTGAGGTCAAGCACAGTGGTCAAATTCGAAGGAATTGCTCTCATTTTGCTCCTTCTTAAGTGTCCTTCCACCTGGGGCAGCTAATGCCCAGCTCCATCAATTGAGGAAGAATCAAGAGGTGGGGGAACCCAGCTTGTGCAGACCCTGGACTTCAGTCTTTTCCTCTTTTCCAGACTTTCATGACCTCTACCCTCTCCTCAGGCACCGCTCTTCTCACCCATGTCCATTAAGTCTTGGTCCTGTGAGGCTCTGCCTCAGTTGGCTTCACCCTGTTATTTTATGCAGTAGGTCATCCAAATAAACTTATTCCAAGGAACAGAGCACCTGTCTGCATGCACAAGGCAATGCCTTCTCATCCTCTAGTCATATTTTATGGATAAAGATATACAGGATGTATGTTTCAACAGACAGAATCTTAGGAATCTCTTACCTTAGGGCTCCCTATAAACATCTTTAAGTAATGATAATGTTTGGAAATCATCATTCATGTTATTTCAGAGAACTCACAAAAATCTAATTGGAAGGCCACCTGTCATAAAATGACAACATTGGTGCTATATATCATTCAACACTTTTGACAGATATTGGCATCAAAGTCAATGCTCACCTGACTTTTCAGTGATGTTTAGATGAGAGCTTCCACTCCTGCCATCATTGGTGCCATTGCCTTTGCACCAGCAACACAGGTAGTCTGACCTTAAAAGTGCCGAATTATAGGATGGCAAGTTGACAACAGGTGTCACCATTTAACAATATATCCCCCACCTGGATATCCAATATTTTCCAACAACAATCTTCCTGATGTTCATCTGCAGAAACACACTTCTCAAAAAATAAAGCTGAGATGGTCACAGGGTCGGTCATCTTTGTGTTCAGTTAAATTACATTTAACATGGTCACAAGCTCATTGATGGGATGTGTAGGACAAGGCCTGGATGCTCCCTGTTTTCATCAGGTGAAGGTACTGACAGTGTGCTCTTGCCCTCTGACCACGTCCTCCCCTCACTCACATTGCAGTAACTCTTTTTAATGACACTACAGTGTATTTTATTAAAAAAATTTAAATGTACTTATAGTGTATTTTAATCTTCGTGTCTAAACGTTGCTTGCATACATTTTTTATATAAATCTGTGCAATTTTTTTGCTGAAAGAGACAGAAATCGTTAGTTTTAGACTCTATGGGTGCTTTAAATATGGCATTGTAACTTGAGAAGGGCTATATGAAAAAAAACAGAAAAATTTCAGTGCATAAAACACAGTGAACACTTGGGCAATTTTCTGCCTTACGGAGGTGAAGCCAAATACCCAGTTGCCATCTTGTGCTCTGTTGTCTCCTGGAGACTCGTGAGAATTTTCACTACAAGACTTTCGCACTGTCACCAGAGTGACCCCCTTTGGCTGAAAAACCCATTGCTGGTCACATAGGATAGTGTGTCATTTCCTCTTGTGCCTGCTCAGATCTCCATTCTAACAACACATTTTTTTTTGCTTTTTCATTATTTATGCTGTGATCCATTTCTGGTTTTAAGGGCAATTTTATTACCCTCACTTGAAATATTATGACAACAGTTATAAATATAAATGATAGACACCAACACTTACATTTTGTAAAGGCTAAAACTCTGACATCATCATGGCAAAATGTGTTCTGTGTTCACTTATCACGTCATTTCCCATGTAGGTGCAGAGCCTGTGCTATGCATGGGCCCCTCTGGATAGGGTGGAATGTGGTGAGCCCGAGCTGCAGCTTGGAGTTCACATGCACAATTTTATATGTGCAGACATGCTCACTCCTACAGAAAACTGTGAGGGCAGAATTTAAACCTCATCTTGCATGTATACAAGTGGAATATATGCAAGGGGATAGTAGGAAACTACTAGACGTCAGCACAAAATCTAGTTGAATTGACAACATGGCTTAAGTTGGTGGTCTCCAATGTGTTAAAAATTTGGACTCCAACACATTTGAGTATGCAAATTATTCAATTAAAGCTTTAAAATATTTTAAAAATAGAAGTTGAATCAAACATATGCTGGGTCCCTACAGCATATTCTGAATGCAGTTTGACAACCATTGCTTTCATGCAGCTGAGCTCCTGTTAGTTAAATTCAATATTGAATATATGAATAGCCCAAAATACATTAATTTGCTTACTTAAAAAAGGATACTTGCTAACCCAAATAAAGCTCACATTGGTAGCATTGCAGAAAGTCTAAATGAGCCTAAGAAAAATTTCCCAGTGAGCTGGCTAAAAATGCAGAGTCCTGGGCCCCATGCTCCCTGATTCAGATTCAGTAAATCTGGGGTTGATCCCAAATATTATATATTTTCAAAAGCACCACTGGGGCCTCTGATACAAGTTGTACGTGCATCATACTTTGCAAAATACTGGTCTTGAAGCTCCAGTTACTGAAAGCAAGCCAGTGATGGCCGTTTTCCCCGGAGAGCTGTTTGAATGTCGTTCCTCCTAGTGCCATATGTTCACTTCAGACTTTGCTGTGAAATAGGAAGATTGAGTTACTGTTGCAGAGCTCTTTGTTTTGTTGCGCCAAGATAGCTGGCAGTGGCCTTTAAAAAAGACATATATATTGTAAAATCCAGAGAAACCCGGTAAAGTTAATTAACTTTATCACCACAGTTTTTCCCAGCTGTCAATTAACAGTGTTTCCACAAGGAGAAATTCTTCTGGCACAGTAGTAATTCTTTTAATCAGAGTAACAACAATATAATTTTAATGTGTCATTCTGTTTTATTAAGCAAATCTTACCAACACCTGTGGTGTTGTCACTGAACAGCACAAAATAAGAACACCCTTGTGAAGACTCCATCAGTATTGGGGTATGATGCTGGTGACTAAGACAGGAGGTGTCTACTGCAGTGCCAGTTATCTTGGGAAGCTTCATCCACCTTTCTGTAGCTTAGCTGGACAATATCTGGGCGAGACCACTGCTGGGATCCCCCTCTTCTCTCCACAGCCTACCATCATTTGATTATCATTCTCTCTTCGCTTGAGTTTCCCTAGGAGAAGGCCTTAAGGGCTTGAGTGCAAATTGTCTGATTGGGAGATCCAGGAAATACCAAGGGTGTAGGGGCCTGAGATCGGACAGGGAAGAAAGTCAGTACAGGTAGAGGCCGTGTTACCAAGCAAGTTCGCACTGGGGGCAGCTGGAGCTCCATCTGAATCTCTAGGAGACCGTGAAGTAAAAGGGTTTAACCTGCATGAGGGAGAAGGCATGGGGCTGGACCACCATCAACTTCCTGTGCCGCATGGTCAACGGCTGCTTCCAGGAGCTCTTTTGGCTTCCCTTTTATGCCAGTGGAGCAGGCGCATTACTCAGAAAAAGTCCCCCAAGCCAGAAAATTAAATTCATCCTAGAATCTCCCCCTAAAGCACCTCTAAAGGTAAACTCAGGTGTGGTTGAAAGTGGCTTATTATGAATAAGAAAGACATTCCTCTCCCTTCTGTCTCTCAGGAAATTATAAGGGTTGTAGGAGCTCTGTGCCAGGAACCAGGGACAAAGACCTAATATATATTTCTTATTATATCATAATATCACAACCCCTATTAAATTGGTTATGCAGATTAACTCCCCCAAATATCTTTGGAATCCCGCATCCCCTTTGGCTCCCACCACCATGTTGTCTTGGGTTGTCAGCAACTTTCCTCTGGGTCACTGCTGTAGCCATGTTACTTGTACAGCAGCTACACTTGCCCCTTCTGAATTTTCCTCCATATTTCTCCCAGTGATACTTTTTTTGGGTAAAACTTTAAAATTCTTCACATGCACAACACATATAAAAATAACAAGTACAGTTGATCCTTGAACACAGGGATTAGGGGCACCGACCCTCCATGGAGATGGAAATCTGTGTATGGTTTATGGTCCATCTTCCATATACACGAGGTACCAACGTACCTGCAGTTCCGCATTTGCAGATTCAACCAACTGCAGACAGAGTAGCATTGTAGTATTTACTATTGAAAAAAATCCCTGTATAAGTGGACCCGTGCAGTTCAAACCCATGTTGTTTAGGGGTCAGCTATTCTCTTGAACTCGTCATCTGTTTTAAAAAATATACTCACGGAGCTGTATAGTCCAGATCCCTCTCTGTTCCCCTACTTGAAACTGTAATCCTGAATTTCAATGTTAAGCACACCCATGCATTTCTTTACAATTTTACTACATCTAATTGTATCACTAAACAGTATTTGAATTTTCATTATGTTTGAAAAATTTATATTGTTCTGAGTATCTTCTGTAGCTTGATTTTATTTTACTTAATATCTTTTGAGATTCTTTTATGTTGATGAGTATATTTCTAGTTGTTATGTTTCCATTGCTGTTTAATGCTTTATTGTATGAACGAAATTTATCCATTCTCTTCTTGGTGGACATTTATTTCTCTTATTTTGCTATTGCAACTGCAAGAACATCACTGTACCTGTCTCTTTTTGTCTGTGGATGAAATTTTCTCAGGGATGCTTAATTACACAGAAGTGAAGTTGCTGGATTGAGAGATAAAGATCTTTAACTTAACCAGTTTTGCCAAATTCCTCTCCTAAGTGGTTTCCCACGTTAATGTTCTATCAAATACAATATAAGAGTTTCCATTGTTTCACATCTTAACCAACACTAGGTATTGTCAGGTAAAATAATATATAATTTTAATGTTTATTTCCATCATTTACTAGTGATACAGAGAATCTTTTGTATTTTTTGTCAATTTGAGCTTCTTTAGATCCTTTATCATTTTTTAACTAGGTAATTTGTATTTCTGTTATTGACTTGTTAGATATGCATATAGAAAGATATACCCACAGGCAAAGTAATGACCCCCTAACACCCAGAACCTGTGTATATGTTACTTACATGGAAAAACGTGACTCTGATGATGTGATTAAATTAAGAACCTTGGATGGGGAGATCATCCTGGATTATCTGTATGGAAGCAATATACTCAAACAAGTCTTTAAAAGCAGAGGAGAGAGACAGGAGTAGGTCAGAGAGATGAGATGAAAGAAGGAGAGATTCAAAGCATGAGGGGGACTTAACCTGCCACTGTTGACTTTGAAGATGGAGGAAAGAATGTGTGTGGCATCTATTAGCTGGCTGCCCTGAGCTGACAGCCAGCAAGGAAATGAGGACCCCAGTCCTATAAATACTAGGAACTGAATTCTGTCAATAACCTTAAGGAGCAAAGAAACAGATCTCCTTGGGAGCCTCCAGAAAAATATACAACCCTGCCAACACCTTGAGTTTAGCCTGGTGAGACTACAGAACTGTAAGATTGTTAATTTATGTTGTTTAAGCTGTCAAGTTTGTAGTAATTTGTGATGGCAGTAATAGAAAACAGAGTCTTCCCTTGGTATCCCTGGGGGCTTGCTTCCAGGACCTTTGCAGATACCAACATCCATGGATGCTCAAGTCCCTTTTTTAAATTTGTGTAGTACAGTTGGCCTCCCTATCCCAGGGTTCCACATCAGCAGATAGGGAGGGACAGGTGTACATGCATACAGAGGGTACTATTTCTTGTTTGTGTATACAGCTTGCATATATTTTTTCCCAATCTATGGAGCATCATTGCACTTTATAAATGGTGTCTTTTAATGCACAGAAGTTTTAAAATACAATGAAAGTTAGATTTGTCTTTTTTTCTCTATTATTTGTGCATTGTAAAAATAAGTTCTTCCTATATACTACAGTCATGAAGACATTTTCTGCTGTCAACATTTAAAAATGTTTATTGAAGTATAGTTGATTTCCAATATTATATTACAATATTCACAATATTTTCTTTGATGAGAGTTTTATCTTGAATGGATGTCGAATTTTGTCAAATGCTTTTTCTGCATCTATTGAGATTGTCACATGATTTTTGTCCTTTCTTTTGTTAATGTGCTGTATAACAATGATTCTTTTTGCAGATATTAAACCATCTTTGCATTCTGGAATAAATCCCACTTGATCATGGTGTATGATCCTTTTTGTACATTGCTGAATTCAGTTTGCTAATATTTTGTTAAGGATTTTTGCAACTATATCCATCAGATATATTGGTCTGTAATTTTCTGTTTTTGCAGTGTCTTTGTCTGGTTTTAGTACCAGGGTAATTATGCCTCACAGAATGAATTTGGGAGTGTTCCCTCCTCTTCAGTTTTTGGAATAGTTTGAGAAGGATAGGTGTTTACTCTCCTTCATATGTTTGGTAGAATTCCCCTGTGAAGCTGCTGGACTTTGGTTTGCTAGGAGGTTTTTTTTTTTTTTTTTAAATTACAAATTCGGTTTCATTAATAGTGATTGGTTTGCTCAGATTGTGTTTTTCTTCCTGATTCAGTCTCCAAAGGTTGAGTGTTTCTAGAAATTTGTCCATTTCTTCTAGGTTGTTCGATTTGTTGCCATATAACTATTGTATTCTCTTACGATTTTTTTGTATCTCTGTGATATCTGCTGCTGTTTCTCCTTTTTTATTATTTTATTTGTGTCCTGTCTCTTTTTTTTTCTTGATGAGCCTGAATAATGGTTTATCAATTTTGTTTCTTTTCAAGAAAAAAAAAAAGAGCTCTTGGTTTCATTGATTTTTTTTTTTATCTCTCTATTATTTATTTCCTCTCTGATCTTTATTGTTTCCTCCCTTCTGCTGACTTTGGGCTTTGTTTGTTCTTTTTCTAATACATTTAGATGTTATGTTAGGTTGTTTACCTGAAACTTTACTTGTTTCTTGAGGTAGGCCTGTATCACTCTAAACTTCCCTCTTAGGACTGCTTTGCTGCAACCCATCATTTTGGAAAGTTGTGTTTTTATTTTCATTGGTCTTGAGGTATGTTCTGATTTCATTTTTGATTTCTGCATTGACCCACTGGTTTTTTAGTAGCATGTTGTTTAGTCTCCATGTTTTGTGCTTTTCCCATTTTTCTTCCTGTAATTGATTTCTGGTTTAATACTGTTGTGGTCAGAAAAAATACTTCTATCCTCTTAAATTTGTTGCGACTAGTTTTGTGGCCTGGTATGTCATCTATTCTGGAGAATGTTCCATGTGCTCTTGAAAAGAATGTGCATTCTGCTGTTTTGGGATAGAATGTCCTGTAGATATCTATTAAGTCCAACTGGACTGATATGTCATTTAAGACCACTGTTTCCTTATTGATGTTCTCCTTTGCTCAGTGGCCGCACCACTGTATTGGGTGCAGGGTCGGGTCCCAAGTTGCTGGAGCAGAAGCCCTGAGGGTCTGGTCCAAGCTAGCTTTGTTCCCTTTAAGTGTGTGCTGTTCCCCCTCCCAGCACCAGCTGCCTCACCCCAGAGGGGATGAGTGCTGGAGAAAAAGGGGCTGGTACAGGCACTCAGCATGGTACCCTCAACATTGAGACATTTAATCCAACTGGAAAATTTTTTTCATATGTTTTGTGTTTCATATGTTTTCATATCCATTTCCAATGGATAATAATTGCCTCAGTGTCATTTACTATCTAGTCCATTTTTTCTTCACTAACCTGCACCTCAGTCAGAGATCAAGTTGACCGGTCTGTGGTTCTGTTTCTGAGCTCATTATTTGGTTTCTTTATCATTTTTGTTTATTCCTAAACCAGTAATACAGTATCTTAATTACAATACTTGTATTTTAATAATTGTTATTTTGTAGGCTGAGACCCCCTACCATGTTTTTCAGTTATCTTGACTATTCTTGGTCCTTTACTTTTCCTTATGAATTTTAAAATTAGTTTTCAAGTTCTAAAATTAGGTTTTTAAGAACACTGTTGGTATTTTTGTTGGATTGCATTGAATTTATAGATTAATTTTGGGAGAACTGATGTTTTTATAATATTGAGTTTTACCATCCGTGAACTTGGTTTATCTCTTGATTATTGAAGTCTTCTTTTATGTTTTTGAATAATATGTTATAATTTTACCTATCTTACATAAGATTTATGAGGATTTTATATAATTCTTTGAAAAAAAGTATGTTCCAAGTTGTTAATTCCTGGTATCTAGGGATGCAACTTTTAATAAAGATTTTCTACCTACTAATATTTCTGAACTATTCTATTAACTCTATTATCTTGTGTTGAGTTTCTTATGTTCACAGTTATAACAATTATAACATCTATGAACAATGAATATTTTGTTTATTTACAGTATTTATATTTTAAATTCCCTTTCTCACCTTCATAGGCTCCTTTTAGGACCTCTTATATAGTATTAAATGAACATCCACAGTGAGTGTCTTTTTCTTGTTGCATATTTTAAAGGAAGTGGTATCATTGTTTATCTATATGAATATATTGCTCAATGAGGTTTTAACAAGTTCATTTCTATTCTTAGTTTGAAAGTATTTCTTTTTTAATAAACAAAAATTGGTTTTATTAAATGATTTTTCTGAGTCTGTTGAAAATGATTTTTTCCTCTCATCGTCAGCTTATATCAAATTACATTATTAGGTTTTTTTTAATGAAAACAGATATTTCCATTCCTAGAATAAACCCAACCCTTCCTAAATGGTGTTTTTATATGGGTGTATAAGTGTCTGTGTACAAAGAAGCTTATAATTTATTTGGATTTTTGTGCCTATGGCCATACGTTGATACTGGTCTGAAGTTTCTTTGTACTGTTATCTTTAAATTTACATATTAAGGTTATATCAGCCTTAAAGAGGAAAAGAGAGAGGTGATAAAAGGATGGTAGTGAGAGAGAGGAAAATGAGAAAGAAAGAATGAGAGAGAGAGAGTGAAGAGAAAAAAAAGAACAAAATGAAGCAAGAATGGTAAAACATTGATAATTATTGAATATGGATGATGGGCATATGGGACTTCATTATAGTATTATCTCCGCTTTAAGGAGAAATAAAAACAAATTATGTTTTAATTGAGAGATTTCTAGAATAATTTTATCCTTAGAGCTACCATAGAGTACAATTTCTAAAGAATATCTTAAAGACATTTCATTTCTTGAGTACTTATTTTCAACTTTCATTAATGGTCACCTTTTCTATGGAAATATAGACTCAAATTCACTAGATTTTGAAGATGTTTGTTGTTGGATCACACACTTGAAGGTGTTTGTTGTTGGATCACACATTTACACAAAATAATAGTTGTACAAATAAAATACACCTTATTAATTTCTCTAACAGTCCTAATATTTCTTATTATTATATAATAAACCTTATTATTTCTCTAACAGTCCTAATATTCCCTCAGGCAGGGCAGGGGGCTCATTCTGCTAGTTGTCATCTCTCAGTTATCCTGGTTTAAACTCTCAGTCTTTCATGATTCAGTCTCCTCTCTTTTCCCACTTCCCTTTGGGTCTCCTCAAATGCTGCACCAAGGAAAGAGCTCTGTGGCATATTGGCCAGATCCTTAGAGACACTATCCTCAAATCATCAGTGGTCTTTGCCATGGGTGACTTGTCTCTTCTGGTTCCTGTACTGGTACCTGCTGAGGTGTGACTGGTCTTGCCTTGCCTTCTGAATTGTCTTTCAGGCATCCACTGCTGACTGGGTCTAACCATTGGCCCCTGCCGTAGAGCACACTGGCTTCTTTATCACATGTTCAGGCCATTGCCACACATCTTTACCCCCATCTCTGAGGCACAGGGTAATTTTGGTATTCTCTAGATGCTTCCTGAAGACCAAGAGGAAACAAAAGATCTTCAGATTTACCTTGTGCAAATGCTATTTTTCCAGTGTACATTTGATAAGACACCATGGGGTGTATGGGGTTTCTTTTAGAGAATTGCCCTCCCCCTAAGGCTGCACTGTGAAATAGATCCATTCATCCTTCTCCTGATGTTATCAGATTCTCCTATAACTCTATAGGAGTTGATGTATTTAGCAGGTTTGTTTCCCTACTTCCCACCTTGAGGATTGGTGTCCTAACCTAAGAAGAGCAGCACAAACAGGTGCTTTTAACCTCTTCATGTTCCTTCTTTCTTGTCCTAGAAATCCTCTCAGTGCCCCAGAAATCTCTCAATTTATGCCCTGATATGAAGATACTTCATATCTTTATGTCACATCTCTCTTCTAGGGTTTATCATGAAATTGTCCTCTCTGACTCCCTACTGTATCTGGCTGTTATATAATGAGAACTTTAGAATTGATAAATTTCTTTTTAATCACCACCAAGTAACCCTTTAAATATGAAGCATAGGCATTCTTTTACAGGTGTTGAAAACTTGAGTAATCAAGAAGATTAAGAAATATTCTGCTTCTTTAAAATATATGGGAGGATTACACTTGCTAACATGTCCTACATTTGGTTGATAAAATGTGAGCAGAATAACCCGTGTCACCTCTTAAAGACGTTTTAAGGTAGAGTGCACAATATGCCATGTTTCCTTTTCCTGCCTTGGCAATTATGGAAGTATGTTTCAAGGAAAAGTATCGTCATCTTGGGTTCCTGAATGGACTACCATGAAAGATCACCTTGCCTAACCACATAGGGCTTGTACCATGAACAAAAAAATGTTTGTTGTATTAAGCCACTGAGAGCCGGGGGTTATTTGTTACAGCTGTGTAATCTAGACCATCCTGACTGATGCATAGCCCTATGTGTACTAACATAGAAAAATAGTCATCACATGGGTTTGTGTAACAAAAGCCAATATGATCTCAATTATGTAAAACTCAGTGGGTAACTAATTGGGATAAATAAGTGAAAGAGTGAATTCTTCCTTTGAGAAGTTTTGAGAAGCCAGAAATTTTGGAAGCAGCGATTGTATTCATGACTGCTTTCCATTTTTTGAATAGCCTTTCTGTATTTGGGAAAATTCCCTTGTGAGGAATTCTGTATTTCCAAAGTAGAAATCAGAACTGAGTTCCTAGCTTTTCTTGTAGCTAGGATGTAGGTGATTGACTTACATATACCTATGGGAGATATAGGTTTGGAAGTGGGGGACAGGAGAAAATTATTTTGAGTAGAATTCAGTTTTGCTCACAGGTAGCTTCTGGATTTGGGGGATGGTAGTGGTTTCAGAGTCAGATTCTTGTCATGGAGTGATGTAGCAGTGGGATTCTATTTCTGTATCTCTACCTATCTCTACTGCTGTCTAGCTAACTGGAGAGATTTGTTACAAGGGATTGACTTATGCAGTTGTGTGAGTTGAATGAGCAAGTTTGAAATCTGTAGGACAGGCAGTCAGGAAGGACAGATCATAAGCAAGATGGAACTCCATGAAATGGGCCAAATCTGTTATCAACAGGCAGAATTTCTTCTCACTTTTTCAGGAAAGCCTCATCCCTGCTTTCTGGGTCTTCTAACTGATTCAGTAAGGCCTACTCAGGTTATCCTTGATAATCTCCCTCACTTAAAGTCAACTGATTAGGGACTTTAATTACATCCCCCACATCCCTTCATAGCAACATCTAGATTAACATTTAATTAAATAACTCAGGACTGTAGCCTAACCCAGTTGACATATTTTAAAAAATCCATCACAATTGGCATTAGTACATGTGACGGAAGTTGTAGAAAAGCCAAGTTCCTTCCTTTCAGTGTGTGATGTGACATTGGCATTGATTTTTTTTTTTTTTTTCTTTTTAAATCCAGCCTATTCTGCAGCATTGCTGTGTGCTTGTGTGTGCGGGTGTGTGTTTCTGGAAGCTCAATCTTGTCTGTTCTTCCAGCTAACCACTAATTCTGATAGCTACTAATATCTTTTCATACTTTTCTAGTTAATCTAGTCAAGGGGATTTTATTTGCTTTAACTGAAGCATCTGACCAGTAGTAAAGTTAATCTTCAAGTCTTTTTCTCGTAGGACTAAGGTCCTTGGTCAAAATGACAGTACAGGGATTTCTGGGTTCTGTTTACAAGCTGGCTTTTTTTAGACCATGTTCTTTTGCTTTTAGGTTAGTAAATTCTGGAAGTCATGACCTCTCTATGGAAGGATAGTTTCCTGCTCTGCTCCTCTATTTTTCTCTGCGGGTGTCTTTGCAACAGAAACAGTTAGTGTAGTTACTGGAGATTTTCAAACCTATTAGTCCATGGAAATGTCAGTATCTCCCTTTTGCTGCTTGATGTGCTCACAGCAGAGGCTGAACTATAGATTATGTGGAAAATGGAAGAGGAAGGAGGAGAAGAAGAAAATAATTGAATAGAAAAGTAGACTACAGAATGAAGTTTCTATTTTAATTGAGAAAACATTAATGATGTATTATAACTTTTTCCCCAAAATGTATATGTACTGTATTTTCTCTTGGCTAGGTTCTTATTAAAGACTGCTTTATGAAATATCATATCACAATCATACCCAAATGCTCTCACCCTAATTTTAAGTTAATGGTACTTTATATATCTATATATCCCTGTATATTCATACATGTACACATTGGTTAAAACATTTCCTTGTTATTACTTACAACAAAATGGTGAAGAGCACAGCTTATGGAGAGAAACTGCCTCATTTTGTATTATTGTTGTTAAATTTATTTATTTTTTTATTGTGGTAAAATGTATATTATATAAAATTTACTATTTTAACCATTTTTAAGTGTACAGTTCTATAGCATTAAGTACATTTACATTGTTGTGCAGCCATCACTACTATCCATCTTCAGAACTTTTTCATCATCCCATAATGAAACACTGTGCCCATTAAACAATAACTCCCCGTTTCCCCTTTTCCCAGCTCCTAACAACCACCATTCTACTTTCTGTCCCTATGAATTTGAGTAGTCTAAGTACTTCATGTAAGTGGGATCTTGCAACATTTATCCTCTTGTGTCTGGCTTATTTCCCCCAGCATGATGTCTTCAAGGCCATCCATGTTGTAGCATGTATGAGAATTTTTTTCCTTTTTAAGACTGAATAGTAGTCCCTTGTGTGTATATACCATGTTTGTTTATCCATTCATCTGTCAATGGACATTTGAGTTGTTTCTACTTTTTGGCTATTGTGAATAATGCTGCTATGAAATGGGTGTACAAATATCTGAGTCCCTGCTTTCAATTATTTTTTTGTGTATGCCCAGAAGTGGAATTGCTGCATCATATTAATTCTATGTTTAATTTGTTGAGGAACTGCCATACTGCTTTCCACAGCAGCTGTGCCATTTTCCATTCCCACCAGCAATGCACAAGGGTTCCAATTTTTTCACATCCTCACCAAAACTTGTTTTCTGTTTTTTGTATAATAGCCATCTTACTAGGTGTGAAGTTTTATCAAGTATATTTTCTGTATTCTTGATGCTTTGGCATTTGGCTTCTGATCCTACAGAAACTGCCTTTCCTAGGGCTAGACAGTTCCTAGAGAGAGCAGGTGACTCACCTGTGAGTGCATCTTTGATATACAAACCGACTAACCCAGAGCCCACACCCCAACCATCTCCTTTATGAAAGTCTCACACACCAAGCCAGTATTCTTCCTGCTCTATATCACCCCATGGCCAGGTACTAGACAACTAGAGACCACCCCTATAGTCTAGAGCCTGCTGAAATCATTCAAAATATCCAATCCTAAACTCAGCCACCTGCCTATTTCTCCCCAGGAAGACTCCAATAAAGACTCTGGGCTATGCTCTCCCCTCTCCTTCTCCCGCCTCCTGACTCACCTCCATGCTTCCCCATGTGGTCCTGAATGGCTTGACATACTGTTTCTAGAAATCTGTGAGTATAAACTTCTTTATGACAATCATTTTCATGTCTGTGTATCTTATTGTACCTGATTAAAATATTGGGTTGGCCAAAAAGTTCATTTGGGTTTTTCTGTAACATCTTATGAAAAACCCAAATGAACTTTTTGGCCAACCCGATAGATTCCAGGTACATTTTTAGAGCAAGAGTGTTATCTCATTGTGGTTTTGATATGCATTTCCCTAATGATTAGTGTTGTTGAGCATCTTTTTATATGCTTATTGGTCATTTCTGTATCTTTGGAGAAATGTCTATTTAAGCCCTTTGGTTATTTTTAAATTGAGTTGTTGGTGTTGTTGTTGTTGCTGAGTTATAGTTGAGTTGAGTTTCTGATATAATTCCATGGGCATATAAACCATAATTCAAAAAGACACATGCACCCCAGTGTTCATTGCAGCACTATTTACAATAGCTAGGACATGGAAGCAACCTAAATGTCCATCAACAGAGGAATGGATAAAGAACATGTGGTACATATATACAATGGAATATTACTCAGCCATAAAAAGGAATGAAATTGTGTCATTTGCAGAGATGTGGATGGACCTAGAGACTGTCATACAGAGCAAAGTCAAGAAAGAGAAAAACAAACATCGTATATTAACACATATATGTGGAATCTAGAAAAATGGTATAGATGATCTTATTTGCAAAGCAGAAATAGAGACACAGACATAGAGAACAAACGTGTGGATACCAAGGGGAAAAGGGGCGGGTGGTGGGATGAACTGGGAGATTGGGATTGACATATATACACTGCTATGTATAAAGTAGATAACTAACAAGAACCTACTGTATAGCACAGGGAACTCTACTTGGTGCTCTGTGGTGACCTAAATGGGAAGGAAATCCAAAAAGAGAGGGGATATATGCATACGTATGGCTCATTCACTTTGCTGTACAGCAGAAACTGACACAACAGTGTAAAGCAACTATACTCCAATAAAAAAAAAATGGTGAGTTAAACACTGATTAATTTTTGAATATTAAACCAATCTTGCATTTTGGTGTAAATGCCATTTGATCATGATATATATCCTTTTCACATAGCCTTTGATTCAATTTCTTAAAATTTTATTTATAGCTTTTATATCTATGTTTATGAGAGATATTGGTCTATAGTTTTCCTTTCTTGTAATATCTCATTCTGGTTTTGGTATCAGGGTAATGCTTAACTCATAGAGTAATTTGTTTTTTCATATAGTGACTTTTGAAATATTCTTCCTGTTCAATTTTCTAGAATTTTCTGCAGAATTAGTATGATTTCTTCCTGTATGAGTAAGAAAACACCAATGTAGAGCCACAAAACACCAATGCAGAGCCACCTGTGATTGAAATTTTCTAGTTGGGAAAGTGTTATCTTTAAATTTCATTTCATTAATAGATGTGAGGCTATTCAGGTCATCTATTTCTTCTTTATTGAATATTGGTAGTTTGTGTCTTTCATTGATTTTTTTTTTCTGTTTAATTGTAAGTTTAACATATTGGCATGACATTTTTCATAATAGTCTCTTTATGTCTTTTTGATATATATAGAAATCATATATATATATATATATATATATATATATATATATATGAACTGTGTGATATCACTTCTCTCATTCTTGACATGGTTAATTGTGCTTTCACTTTCTTTCCTCATCAGTATGGCTGGGTTTATCATGCTTACTGGTGTATTTAAAGAACCAGCTTTTAGTTTCATTGATTTGTCTCTATTTCCTTGTTTTTATTTCATTAATGTATGTTTTAGTCATTATAATTCTTTCTCCTGCTTAATCTGGCTCACTTTTGCTCTTCTTTTTTCTAATTTCTTTATGTAGAAGCTGTAGTCATTTATTTGAGATCTTTCATTTTTTCTAATACTAGAACTTATTTCTATAAAGTTACCCATAATTACTATGTCAGTAGCATTGCACATATTTTGATATTTTGGTTTTCAATTTTATTTAGTTCAAAATGCTTTATAATTTCCTTTTAAAATTCTCCTGTAAACTATGCGATTACTTAGAAGTGTGTTATTTAGTTTCAAATATTTGGGGGATTTTCTAGAGTCTTTCTGTTTTTAATTTCTAATTTAATTCAATTTAAGATTATTTTAAATGCATTTAGACTTGTTCTATTACCCATAATATCATCTATTTTGATATGTTCCATGTGCCCTTGAAAACTATATGCATTCTTTTGGTATAGTGTTTAATCAAGTTAAGGATGTTGTTTGTGCTGTTCAAATATTCAGTTTCCGTATTGTATTAACTTGTTCTTTCTTATTGATTGAGGGGTATTGAAATCTCTGACTGTAATTGTGGATTTGTCTGCTACAGAGTTTCATTTTAACATCCTATTACAAACAACAGCAGTGTTATCTCTATATGTATGTAAATGATTATGTATACATTTTCTATTGATGCCAGTACAAATTACCACAAACTTAGCAGTTAAAACAACACCCTTTTATTATCTCACAGTTTCTCTAGGTCATAAATCTGGATGTGGCACTACTGGGTTCTCTGCTCAGCATCTTACAAAGTAGAATCAAAGTGTCAGCTGGGCTCAGCTGAGGTACTATCCCAAGCTTGTTCAGGTTGTTAGCAGAGTTTAGTTCCTTGCAACTGTTGGACTGAGGTCCCTAATTTTTTTCCCTGGCTATCAGCTAGGGGTTGCTCTCAGCTACTACAGGTCACCCTCAGATTCTAGCCACGTTGTCCTGTCACAACATGGCAAATTATTTCTTCAAAGCCAGCAGGAGAATTTCCCTCCTTTCCGAAAGGCTCAGGACCTCTTTTAAGGCCTTATATCACTAGGTCAGCCCCACCCCAGATAATCTCCATTTTGATTAACTCAGAGTCAACTCGTTAGGGACCTTACTTACATCAGCAAAATCCCTTCGAATGGCTGTATCATGCAATCTAATGACAAGAGTGGCAACACATCATATTCACAAGTCCCACCCACACTCAGTGATTGGGAATTACATATGGTCATGGGCCACCAGGAGTCATTTAAGAACCCTGCCTGCCACAGATTGTATGACCAGAAAAATAATCTGAAATGATACACACCAAGGTAGTTGTATTTGTTACATTTGAAATGTGATGAGTGGAGTGGAATCAATGGGAATTGGAGGGAGAGGTAAACAACAACAAAAACAAGAATAAAAAACAGCTGTAGGAAAATGGGGGGAAAGTCCACAGTATAAAATTAAGTAAACTTAATTTGTAGTAGACTACAAAATTCACTGTATGATGAAAGTATAAAAATGTAACCTTGTAAATATGTGCATGGACTAAGACTGGAAGCTGTATTAGAAAATAAAAATACTACCTTTGACCTCTGGACCAAGTTACGGTTGATTTCTGCCTGGAATCTTACTTTCGTAGAAGGTTTTCAATAAAGCAAAAAACATAAACAATTAACACAAAAACATTTTTGTACTTGGCATCCATTCTGAAATGTCTCTTTCTGTTAGAGATAATAGCATCTCATGGGCAAAACTGTTTAATTTTTTTATTTTTAATGTTTTCTTGATCCAGAGGGTTAAAGTTTATTAAGGCAGGCAAGGGACAGTTCCATGATGGCAGACAAAGAGGTAAAGGATCCTTGTGAGAAATCAATTTCTGAAAGGTAATAGCCTGGCATGCCTTTGATTTTTCATAGGATGCCACAGTTTGAGATAATCTGATTCATCTCACGCACTAATATATGAGTGAATATGGATGCTTAATCACCTTAAGTTAGAGTTTCAGGGTTATTTGAAGATGCAGTTATTCTTTATGGCTGTTGTTAGGCACATGGAAGCCCTGATTCTGAACAAGAATTTCTCCCTTTTTTCTCCTCCACACGCATTATATTGAGCTGTCATTCACAGCCACAGCAGGAACACAAAACAGTCTTAGAGTAACTTGGATGACAGAAGCTCTTTCATGGTATATGTAGCTCTCAAAAAAAATCATCACATCACAACAGATCTTTCTTTTGATGTGTTCAGTATTTCCGCATCCATCTTACAATGACAAATTAAAACATCCGTACAATGAACTTTGACATTGGCATGAATGCAACTGTCCCTGGTCCTATATAGTTTTCCATTTTTTTCTGCCCCACATCTTTGATAATATTCTCAAAATGCCCTGAATCCCTTCAAAAGCAACTCACCAACACTGGTAGTTGAGAATAATCTATACATTTCACAGCTCAGCCATAGAGGAGGTAACTGTATTCAGGGAGTGAAAATGGGACCCATTTTATTGATGTATACTAAAGCTTGGGAAGAAAATCAGTTAATTTCTGGAAGAGAAAAATGTTTAGGTCAAGAAAAGACTATACATGTGAAGATTAATTACATGTCTAGAATATCCTAGGTGTAAGAAACAATCTTGGTGGCAGATGCTGTTGGTGTCCTGCTGTTTCCTCTCAGTCCTTACCATTACCAGCCCCACTTCCCACTGTCAGCCCCCTCTTTTTTTGCCTGAGTGTTTTCTCTCTTTACCAGAGCCTGCTCTGTCCATGCATGTGGCTGGTAGTACTGAGAGATAAACTCCCCTTGGGATCAGCTTGCAACTGATGATAGATGGAGGTTTGTGGGATAAATACCCCAGTTCTCTTACCCTTGTGGTAGGATAAATTTAAGGTGGGTATTCGGAACTTTGTCCAGAGTTCCCGAGAAGGATAAAAATCTAGTTGTCCACAGTGGTAACTCTTGACAATACACCCTTCTCTGTGTCCCTTCCCCATTCCCTAAGGATCCTGGATCACTTCCCAAATAAGCTACTTGCACTTGAGTCTTTCCTCCAGGGTCTGTCTCTGGGAAGACCCAACTTAAGACATTGTCCATTCCTCATAAACCAAAATTTCTGTCTTTAAGGACAGTCCAGTGGGACCTCCCAGTCACCTCATCCAATGTTACTCAGACCAAATTCACTTTTTAAAACCAACACAAAAAGTGTGCGCCCATGGCAAGATTAAAAAACCCACAAACGTGTGTGTGTGTGTGTGTGTGTGTATGAACCATACTTTAAAGGTGATTTTTCCACGTCTTTCATTTTTCTACCATTACTTGAATCCAAAAACTTGAATCCAAAGTTCTTAATTTCCAGGCTAAGGCTCTCACCCCATAGTGAAGCTGCATCAGAAGGAGGGTTAGCAACAAATAAGCAGGTTCAGTTGAGAGTTCTGATATGGCTGTAGCCATTGTTGCATAACAAGTCACCTTGAAACTTAGTGGCTTAAAGCAATTATCATTTATTATTGCCAACATCTATGAGTCTTGTGGGTAGTTCTACTGACCTGGGTGAGGTTCAGCTGATCTTGGCAAGTCTTACTTATGTATCTTTGATCAATTGGTGGGTAGACTAAATGCTGGCAGTTGTCTGGCTGGGACAGTGGGAGTGACTGATCCATGTAGCCTTTCATCTCCCAGCAGGTTACAAGGTCAGGCTTGTGCACATGACATCGTCAGGGGCCCATAAAGGGAAAGTAGAAACATGCAAAGACTTTTGAGTCCTAAGTTCAGAATGAGAAGAGAATCACCTATACTGTTTTCTTGGTTAAATCAGGTTGTAAGACCAACCTAAATTCAACAGGTGGAGAAATAGCTCCGCCCCTTGATGGGAGTTCTTGCAAAATCACATTGTGAAAGGATGTGGATACCTGGAGAGAAATACTTGCACCCATTTTTTGTTGCAAACAACCTATCACCTTCTGGCTAGTGTGGATCCAAAAGCATTCTGTGCTTATCAAATGCCTAGGACATTTTGTAAAGTTGGTGGGGAGGGGTGCCACATTAACCGCCACATAACTTTATTCAGTCACCCTGAAACCCATTTTTCTGTTATTCCTCCCCTTGGCTACTTCCTCTGATAGTTTTCTAATGTTTCAGAAATTCTAGTGTCCAGTCCACTATCTATCTATCTATCTATCTATCTATCTGTCTGTCTGTCTGTCTGTCTGTCTGTCTATCTATCTATTTATTTATTTATATAATTGCTTTACAATGTTGTGTTAGCTTCTGCTTTACAATGTTGTGTTAGCTTCTGCTGTACAATGAAGTGAATCAGCTATATGTATACATATATCTACTCCCTCTTGGACCTCCCTCCCACACCCCCCATCCTACCCATCTAGGTTTTCAAAGAGCACTGAGCTGAGCTTCCTGTGCTTTTTTTATAGCACGTTCCCACTAGCTATCTGTCTTACACATGGTAGTGTATGTATGTCAATCCTAATCTCCCAATTCATCCCACCCTCCCCTTCCCCCACTGTGTCCACATGTCCCACTAATTTTTTTTTTTTTTTCTATTTAGTGTTCTCAAGCTGCAGATTAGGTTCCTAAGTTAACTGAACTATGGAGAATTCGTTAGAAATGTTATACCATATAAAGTTGTATTCTTCAATTTTTATAATAGCTACTGACAGGGAAACCTGCACATTGTGAAAGAGATTGGGAGAAAAAAAGGAGTAAGTGTATAAAGGCAGTCAAGAAATAGCGTACTTGCCACCCTGTGGAAGTTTCTGAAATTGCATTATCCCAAAGCACTGAAAATATGGCTACTTGCACTTCTCTGTGTAAATTTCTGTGCTGGGCACCAGTGTGGGTAAAATGAACTGCACCAGGCAAAGAGACATTTCCATGAGGCAGAACTGAACAGAGCCAGTATGTATACCTAGTTTTGTCAAGTTTCCAACCCTCCCATCAGCCCCATCTCAATAGTGATGGGAGATGTCTGAGCCTCATCTCAGGATCAGGATTTTAGAGCCAGAAGAAACATTTGAATTCATCGAACTCAACTCTCAGAGCTTTTTGTTAGGTAAACTTAAAAAAAAATACAACAGACACAGAGAAGCACATAGATAATTTAATATCTCAGTGAGTGCACAAAGTGAGTTCACCATGTAGCCTGTACCCAGAACAAGAAATAGAAATTTCTATCACTCCAGAAGCCCACCTTAGGCTCCCTTCTGATCACTACCCCTCCCGCTTTACCCTGATTCTAAAAGCATAGTTAAGTTTTGCCTCTTAGGGAACTTTTCGTAAGTAGTCTTTTGCATCTGGCTTGCCCACTCAATATCCTGTCTGTGAGATTCATTCACGTTGTTATGTGTTCTTGTAGCTCATTCATTTTCATCACTGTGTTATATTCCAATACATGAATAGATAACAGTGTGATCCATTTATAGTTTATGGTCACTTGGGTTGTTTGCAGTTTTTGACTGCCACAAATTATTATGCTGTGAATATTTTAGTATACATCTTTCGGTGCATATAAGCTACTGTTTCTATTGTGTGTCTATCCATGTGTAGAATTCCTGGGTCACATGTTTGGCTTAGTAAATTCTACCAAACAGTTTTCCAAAGTGGTTGTAGCAGTTACAGTCACCCTGGGGGTTATGAACTTTGGCGGACAATTCAGTCCATGACTCTATGGACTCCTGTTTTTCTTAACTCTCATTTTCAAATAATTACTTGAAGGATTTATAGGAAGTTGCAAAGACATGCACAGGGAGGTCCTGAGCACCCTTCAGGACCTGGTGTTAACATCTTGCATAATCCTGTAATGTTAACATCTTGCATAATCTGCCCTTTTTTTTTTTTTTTAATAAGAGGCAAACTGATCTGGTTGAGCCTCACAGCTAATGAATTACAAGTTTAGAACTAAAGTACAGGCTTCCTGATGACTCATGAAAAGCTGTATAAAATTCTCTTTAGCATTATCTTATAGCTTACAAAATCCCTTTATGATTTTAAAATTATGTAGTCTCTGTGATCTCTCAGTAAAATGCAAAAACATTGATCCATTTTGATGTGGGGGCAAGATTGGCACCGGGCCTGGTACAGGAGCAGTGTTCAATAGGTGGTAGTTACGTATTCGTAATAGAAAGTGCATCATCCCAGGCGCCGGATGTTTTTAGTCTCCATTTCCTAATAGAAGGATGTGATGTACAAAGAGATGATATGTTTTTCAAGGGACCAAGCTGATAAGCCAGAGATCCTGGACTTGAACTTGAACCTCTGACCCTATACTTCAGTTGCTGGTTGTGACAGCATCCTTGATGATACACACTGTGTTGTGTTCCTTCCCTTCCCTGTCTCAATTCCATACTTTCCTACCAGTATTTTCCAGTATCATATCCCAAATAAAGTAATTGCACTAAAATCTTGCTCAAGATCTGCCCTTGGGGGATCCAAACTAAAACACTCATCTGCACTATTTTTTCTCCTTTCATTCCATTTCCTTAATTTCTGTTCTGGTCCAAAAAAAACAACTTCCAAAGAGTGGTTTCATTGTGATACTTTCAAGACTCCTCCATTGTTCCTGAAAAGTTGGCATATGCATGACCAGATATTTTTGCAGGATTGATATTTTCTGTGGCCACTGTCTTCACCTCATGGTTTTTATCCAGATTAATTGCTTGAAGGACTCTGGCTTGGGAAGGTTTAGTTTTTTATTTGACTTTCCTATGAGGGATATGTGTATGTTACAGAAACATTCTCTCTCATTCCTTGACCTGAAATACTCCAAGAGCAAGCCCTTTCATGTTAGAATAAAGGTCATGCTTTCTTCAGTTAAAGCGAATCCTGAAGCATGAGAGTTTAACTAATGGTTAAATCTGTATTAAGTTCAATTACAAATAGATGAGTGTATAGCATTCCAATCCATGCCCCAATGATTTATGGAATACAAATGTACTGGAATATTGCTGTTTAAATCCAAAGCAGCAGAGAGAGGCCCAGCACTCACAAGGACAACCTTAGGACACAAGCCACTGCTAAGCATTAGTCAGGCAGTTAAGATTACCATGGGATGGCACAACCCTCCATTAGTTACTCATCAGCAGACACAGAATAAATGAGAGCTGGATTATAGCTCTTTGGTGTATTTTTTTTAAATGAGAAAACAGAAAAGCACGGAGGCTGAGCAAGGACCCAGGGTCATGCAACCAGCTAAACTGCTGAGCCATCAAACGCTAAGTCCTCTCAGTCCTAATCCATTGTACCAACAGGCATTCAAGGAGTGAGAAGACCCAAGAACTAAAGCAGACATTTCAGACTTCAGCGTGTATCAGAGTCACCCAGGGGCCTTGTTAAGACAAGATCACTGCGCTCCATCACCCAGAATTTCTGATTCAGTAGCGCTGGAATGGGGGGCACTGAGAATTTGCATTTCTAACAAGTTCCCAGGTGAGACTGACGTTGCTAGCTAGTCCAGGGACCACATTTTGAGAATGATTGCACTAGTGGAATAGATTTATTCTAAAATGGATCTCAGATGGTACTTGTGCAAGGAGCCTGGCCCATCCCACTGGTAGACCCCGGGGAATGCTACTGCTGGAAGCAAAAGGCTTAACCTTCAGGCCTGGGCCAAGAATATTAGAGGTGCAATGCAAAGGAATTAGGTCTCAAAACTAGGCTGCCAAGAAGAATTCAGACTTGCAAAAATCAGTAAGAAGCACAAGTAGAAATAAGACTGAAGTTTAGAAATGCCAAGCCCAGAAAGTATCAAGGTTCAGAAGTACGACTCTTGCTCTTCCAATCAGTTTGCTTTCTACTTGGCTCTGACAACAGGGGAGAAGAGAGTTTGTCATCCTAGGTAAATGCTGAACTATGAGGAATAAAGGTACAAAATTAATATAGTTCTTTTTTCCCTCTCACCCCTGTACCTGAATGTTCCTCCTGTTGGTTACTTCTGATGAATGCATGGGTATAACCCCACTCCAGAAATGCCTTTGGCCGAGCTCTTTCACCCCATCTTCTCCAGTCCTCTCTTGTATCCTCTTCTTGTTTTCTTCTCCAGATCTCTGTTGATTTAACTTAATTCTGAAAATAAGCTCTTTCCCATCTATTTTATTTAAATAAAACACCTCCATTCACTAATAGTAGGTGCAGATTGAATTTAATGCAAATATGTTGAGCTGCAGAATTTTATATAATTGATTCTCAAATCTTACCTCTGCAATTTACTGGCTTTTGAATCTTGATCAAGTTATTAAATCTCCTTAAGTTTGTTTTTCTCATCTGTCTTACTCAGCTTGGACTGCCATTACAATATTACAGACTGGGTGGCTTAAATGACAGAAATTTATTTTTTCCCAGTTCTGAAGGCTTGAAATCTATGAACAAGGTACTGGCAAATTTGGTTTCTGGGGAGGCTCTGTTCCTGGCTTGCAGTGACTACCCTCCTGCTGTGTCCTCACATGACCTTTCCTCTCTGCCTGAGAGGGGAGAGAGAGAGAGAGAGCAAGCTCTGTGTCTCTAACTCTTCTTATAAGGACTCCAGTCCAGTCAGATTAGGGTTCTACCCCTGTGACCTCATTTAACCTTAATTACCTCCTCAAGGGCCCTGTCTCCAAATACAGTCATGTTGGGGTTTATAAACTCTGGGAAGACAGTTCAGTCCATAACATTATCTAATTAAAATGAGAATAATATAGTTTAGCTCAAAAATGTATTGTTGTGAGGACTGAGATGACATAGGTCTTTGCTAAATGTGAAATCTTTTTTTTTTCTCTTTGTTTTATTGTCTTCTTCCTTCTCTTATAAAATTAAATTTGTTCACTTATTCATAATTTAACAAACTGAATACTTAATATGGGCTAGTTCCATTTCTCAATGCCAGAAATATAGCTAACTAAGCACACGTGGCGTTTGTTCTCTCTTTGGGAGACAAATTATGAAAATATACCTACTTTTATGGTTGTGATAAGTAATATAATAAAAGATGAAGCATGAAGTTATTTCATATACAGTGGACATGGAAGACCTCTCTGAAGAGGTAATATTTATCTGGCGGAAAAGACTGAACAGCCAATGTAGAGACCCTGAGTTAGGAAGTTGTATCTTTTCTTCCTGGCAACCACAACAAACAGTCTTCCATAGTTATTCCCATTTATTGCAGAAAGAAGAGAATGTAGATGATTAGATTCTGTTACATCATAGGCAATGAAGTTTGGTGATTTTAGAATAAACTGAAGTCGAGTCCAGGTTTTCTTCACTTGCTGTGGAACTGACAAATTACATAACCTCTTGGAGCCTCAGTTTCCTTACCAGGAAAAAATGGTTAAAATAATGTCTTGCTCATACAGCTTCTGTGAGGTTTCAGAGAACTATTGCAAGAAAAGTCATAGTGAAGATTCAGTAAAACTCCATTATGCCACCATTCTTACCATTGTTACCAAGAGCTAGTAAATTTCCAAAGATGACTGCCAAACTCCTGATAATGTTTATGGTCTATGTGGGATTTCACTTTTGGAAAACTGGTGATATTTGAGCAATGATTACCTATGAGGATACAAAAACATCTTTTCCTTGAGGGATTAGAAAACTTAAAGAAGGAATGGAGCCTGTGTGTGTGTCTGTGTGTGTGTGTGTGTTAAAAGAACTGTTTGGAATTATCTGGAATAGAAAAAAAAATTAGTGGAAAATATGGTGAAGTGGAAAATATGGTGACCTCTGTGTAACATTGTGCCCATGTTAATTTCTTAATTTTTGACAGTTTACCATGTTTTTGTAAGATCTAAACATTAGGAGAAATTGGGTGCAGGGTGTACAGTAACGCTCTGTACTATCTTTGCAACTCTTCTATAAATGTAAATTTTATCAAAATAAAGAGTTTTTTTGAAAGTATTGAATTAAGAAAGAGCTGGAGAGGCGGTGACATAGTTTTTTAGTAGCCTTTTATGAGACACACATTTGCTCTGTGAAAACAGGTTTGTTTTTTCTGGGAACAGCTAAAATGCATCCAGAAACAAGTTGTTGCAGAGAAATGCTGTGTTCATTGAAACCAGTTTCCTCTTTGCTCTGGGCTCAACCTTAAACTATATTTCCCAGCCTCCCTTGCAGGAGTTGTGATCATCTGACCATGTCTGGTAAGAGGAATGTGATCAGCAGTAATCTGCAATCTTCCAAGCCTGGACCATGAAAACCTCCCATAATCATCTGTTCTCTCTTCCCCATCTAACACCCTCACGGAAGGAGAGAGAACAGGACAGAAGGAAACTAGGCCCTGAATGAGCATGAAAGCCTGTGATCCAATCAGAAATTCAGTGTGGGCTTTGAGGGAGTGAGGAACTTTTTTGAGGTGTTGAATTACTGAAATTGGTTACTTACCAAACTAATGCAAAAGTCTGCATAGCATGCTGTGGAATTTAATTGGGCAGTATTGTTTTCAGTTAAGCATAATTTGGCTGTGAAAAAAAATCCCAAAGGAGATAAGTATCCCCAGTATAAAATTCCATGGTGGGCATTTTGAAATGAGATACCTTATTTGGATGTATACTTTCTGGTATTTGTATTTCAGTGGTTTATATTCACATATGATTTAAAGACTGCAAGCATCTTGAAGGCAAGGGACCATGCCTCTCTTGTTCTTGGCTCTATTCCCAGAATTTAACACAGTGCCTTGCATTCAACAAAACTGAATTGAATCAAGAAAATGTGGAAATAACTGAATGACTGATTGATTGGTTCATGCAGACTAAAGAGAGGGTTTTTCATTTCATATTTTGAGACAAACATAACAGTGAGTCACTCTTTTTTTGTAGTTAAAATACATTTTCTATCTCAACTCTTTGAATTAATAGGAGTGAAACTACATAGTGCTTTTTGTTCTATGTATTTTAGTTTTAAATTTTTTGCCTGGCACATAGTAAGTGCTAAATAAATACTTTCTGAATGAATGAATTTTACAAACACTATTCAAGTATTTTGTTAGATTGGGGGTGGATGGAAATGAAGACTAACTACTTCTCATGGCTTTAGATCACTGATGATAACTAAAGTTACAGTTGTACATAGTGGAAACCATAGTTGAACTCCTACATGTGTCTCCTACAAGGATATATTATGGGTCCTAGATAAAATGTAATTAGTGATTGACATAGGAGGGCATTGAAGAAAAACTTAACTCTTATTTTGACTGATGAAGAAAACTTTCCAGCACTTTATATATTGGATTAAAGTAATTAAAGGAATAAGGATTAAAAGATAGCACTTCTAAGAATGAATTAGAATAAGATTTTCCTCTACCGTAAATCCAGTTATTGAAAGAAGATTCAAATATGCTCTCATTTGTTAGTGCCCAATAGTTTATTCTAAAAGAAATTAAAAAGCTGTGAGGTATCCTCTTGTGAGATATTGACATTCTCATTTTTGCTGTGTACAGGGTTTCTCAGAAGCTGCTAAAATTAATTTCTAAACGCTACCCTTTAGATTGCAGCTGCCAAGAGGAAAAATAAAGGAAACACACAAAAATAAAGGAAATGAATGAACTAAGAATATCTCCATATTAATAGTCTTCTAATGAACAATTCCACTGAATAAAATATTAGGACATGGATGCAATGCAAGTACATGAAGTAATTTCATTCCAAATCTGACATAAAATAATAGTAAAACAAATAGCTTTGTGTCAGGATAATTTCAGATATATTAATTTGTGTTTTGGGTCCACTGCTATGCAATAAGCAGACACAATGAGGGCTGTTAGCATCTCATACTCACTATTCCCATCACTCTCCAACCCATCCCAACTGACCTCCGTTCCCAGCAAGTAGATGTTGTTTTCCCTTTATTCCCTTGCCTCAATCGAAACTTTTGTTTTAGAGCAAAAAGCAAATTCCTTGAAGAAAATATATTTTCTTGTTTTATGTTTCAAAAGCTAAAACTCAGTAAGATTAAGTGAGCCACTTCCCAAAAAGGTTGACAGGTACTTTAATCAGAAGAGAGGCGGATGAGTGCTTGTCACAGAGGAGAGTCATAAATAAGTCAAGAAAAAAGATGTTTCCCCAAGAATGGGGAGGAAACTGAAATCTGTGTGTCCAGCAAGAAGCAGTAACCCAAGATTCCCCTTCCCATCCCCACATACTCCAAAGACCATCAGGGCCACAGAGGAGGTAGCTGTGGTGGTGCCCCTAGGAGGCTGGACAGAGTGGATAGGATTCCAAAGCTCATGAAGATTCTTGTCCAAGGTGCCTGGAAAACTGCAGAGCTCTTAGGCTTCAGGGGCCAGGTGACCTGGAAAATGAAGAATTTAAAGGTTACTAGTATGTGCTGGCAATCAGCATATTCTCCCCAAGTGTTCTGTTCTGCCTGAGAACCCCGGTACCATTCAAGGCTTTGCCAAGTAAGGGTGGAGAGAATGTGGCAGGCTGAAGGGAAAGTTGTGGGATAGCTTCTAATAATGAATAAGATTTAATTTCCCTTCAGACTTGAAGTTAGATTTAATGTGATTGAAAGACATAAAGAAATGTGACGTTTCTTTGATTTTGAATTGTAGTGGTAGCAAATTCGTACCACCTACACATTTTCAAGATTATACTCTATGGTATATTAGCCAATAATACATTTTACTTAAACTAAATAAAGACTGGTTTTGATTTCAAAGGCAATTCTTAAAGCAGAAAATGCATGCATGAACAGAAATTTTCTTTCAATAATAAATTGATATCAAAGCTGTTTCCAGTTACTGGTGCCATTTCCAAATTAAACAGCTTTTTTGTGATTATAATTCAGCTGAACAGAAGAAAAAGGGGAAGGAATGTATTTTCTGTATGCCACCTAAAATACATACTACTGATGGATTTAATTATAATGCCACATTTCTTTTCAAGTGGCATTCCTATAGCCTGGAATATACATAGATAAAATGATGTGTTTATGTATATTCACTGATGAAGCAGCATCTTGGAATTGAAATACTTGTCTTAGTTCTAGTGAACTCCAAGTACTTCTATTTGCCATTCATTACTTTCCCAACCACAGGCGTTATATTACTGTCCCCCATTATTGACCTATTTCTGGAATCACATACACTCTGCATTTATAGCTTCTCCCCTTAGAGTAAGTAGAGTTTACTTTCCCAACATATTGATGTTGAGCTTGATCTTACGAGTACTTTGGCCAATGGGATGTTGATGAATCTGCTGCATGAAGAGGTTTAAATGTGCTTTGTGGTTGATTTCTTGTGTTTCTGCCCTTTATCATTAGGAGAACCTGCCTCTAGTAGCCACTGGTCTAAGAAGGGTAAGAGCCATGTAGATCAGATCTGGACCCAAACTGTGATCTGATCCCGAAAGGGTTCTAAACGTTTGTCCAACCGTCAACTTATGTCAGGCTGGACATAAACTGGTAATAGAAGGACTCTTCCTGTAGCCATATCCCCTGAAAAAAGACATGGGGAAAAGCATTCACCCCCAGAGAAGAAAATTTTCCAGGAGATCCACAGCATACCTTTGCCCAAGTCACTGGGGTATTTTGGACTGGTGACTGTTGAGCCTTGCATCGGAGTGTGCAGAGAGGAAGGAGTTAAAATGGACAAAGAGGTTGTTTTGACTTTTGATGAATAACATTGAACAAAATAATTAAAGGAACTGGAAGAAAGGACTGTAAAGTTTATCTATTTCTATAATAACACTGTGTGACAAACCACCCCAAAACTTGGTAGCTTAAAATAATAACCATTTATTGTTTTTCAAAAGTCTGTAGTTCAGCTTGGTGGTTCTGCTAATCCAGGCCAGGCAGGTTGATCTTGGCTGGACTCACTCACACCTCTGTTCTCGGCTGAGGGTCAACAAGGTCGATTGCTGGCTTACTCTGGGCTCACTCGTGTAGCTGAGGAATTGACCCAGATAACTGGGCTGACACAGCCTTGCTCCACAAAGTCTCTGTCATCTACCAGGCAAGGTCAGACTTATTCACATGGCAACTGGGCAGGGATTCCAAAGAGTGAGAAGAAGCTCACAGGGCTTCTCAAGACCAAGGCTCAGAACTGGCTTCCATCATGTTTACCACATTGTATTGGTGAAATCAACTCTCAGACCACCCAGATTCAAGAGTTGCAGGAATATATTTGGCCTCCCGATGGAAGGATCTGCAAAATCACAGCACATGGGGTGCTGTGGACTGAATCGTGTCCCCCTGCCAAATTCCTATGTTGAAGGCCTAATCCCTGATGTGATGGTATTTGGAGATGGGACCTTTGGCAATAATTAGGTTTGGATGAGGTTGAGCACCCTCATGATGGGATTAGTGCCCTTATAAGAAGACACACCGGAGAGTTTGCTCTCTCTCTGCCATCTGAGAACACAGCAAGAAGGCAGCCACCTGCAAAGAAGGAAGAGAGCTCTCACCAGAACCCAACCACGCTGGTACCCTGATCTCAGACCTGCAGCCTCCGGAACTGTGATAAAATGAATTTCTGTTGTTTAAACCATGCAGTCTATAGCATTGTATTACGACAACCCAAGTAACTAATACCCGGGGCGTGGATGTAGGGAGGGAGGGAGAACCAGGGCTTCTTTGCAGTCGTCTCCCCCAGTGAGCAAGCATTATCCATGCCCTCTTCATGGCTGCCACTGTCTTAGGGACTTTACCAACCTGATCTTGTTACTGATTACCGCAGTTCTTCTAGATGAGGAAAATGAGTCTCAGAGATGTTAAACTGGTGCATGATCACACAGTTCTGACTCCCTAAAGCATGTGCTCTTTCCACTGTCCCTCACACTGGTTCCCTGAATCACTGGTTCCCAGTTGTCCCCCAAATAGTTTACCAGTTGTAACAATCAGCTCTACCACAGCAGGAATCTGAAGAGTGAGGTGAGAAGGCTTTGTGGTCTGAGATTCCCACAGCTGGCCTGGGAATGCGTGACAGGATGAAGGGTGACCAGAGAGAAATGAACCTTTTACAAGGGGATTACCACCATCTGAGGGGCCAGAATTCCAGATCTACAAGTCCAAGGAGGCCTGATGAATGCTGATTCCAAGAGAATGGGAGGTGAGAGTGTGACCATTAGGCAGGACCATCCTTGCCCTCTAATGAGATGTCTGTGCTGTATAATAATGCCGTCTACATGTTGTCAAGGATGCTGAAGATGGAATCTGCTGCAGGGAAAGAGGTTGCAGGCATGAAGCTAGAGGTTTGCAGATCCCCAGCTAACTGGAGTTCTGGAATGGGAGCTGGGGAGGGAATTGTAAGTTGATGCAAGCATGGGCATTTTCTGTTTTGATCTTTGCTCTGCTATCAACACCTTGAACCATGCCTGGTACACGCAGACATGAAGTAAATATTTGTTGAGTTATGAGGAAGAGGCTATAACCCGATGCAAGGGGCACCCAGATGACTAAACTATTATAAGTTCATAGGACAGCAAATAGGAAAACCTCAGATATTTCTCTAGACCCTCCTTGGTAAAGGGGGAAGAAAGCTCCATCTATACATCCAAGTTTCTCACTCACTGAGTTAGAGACCAGCACTGATTCTTATAGCGTGGCCTCAGTCTACGGGATGACTAAGGATTGATGGTGATGGCATTCTGCAGCTTCCATCTCAAGCACGCTCTCCAGTGATGTGCACCAAAGATCTTGACCTTCCATCTTTGGCAAAACTGAACTCACAGATGGGAGGTTATTATTGCTATCAACTAAGCCAGGGCTACTCAAGGTCAAGTTGCAAACTTGCAGCATCAGCATCACCTGGGTCCATAGTAGAGATTCGAGTTCTCAGGCCCTGCCCTAGACCTGTTGAATCAGAATCTCTGCTGGTGAGACCCTTGAGATGATTCTTCTGTGTGTGGATGTTTGAGAAGCACTGAGCTGAAAGAGGCTGGAAAGGTCTCAGTGCTATCGTTAGTGGTGTGTCAGGTTCCTTGCGTTTCCTCTGCTCTTGTTGTGTCATATGACCTGAAATTGATATCTGTGGCACAAACATTACTGATTTTTGACTAAAGAATAAAGGGAAGTTGTCACATATCTGAACAGATTGTGAGCATGTTCTCCTTGGTCACCATTACAACAGTCCCTTTCCTTGTATAAACTTTCTTGGAATTGCTCTGAGGAAATCCAGTTAACATTCACCAGGGTTGTATAAAATAATGGTGGGTCCCCAAAAGATCTGGTGTCAACTTCCACCCCACTGTCTACAAACCAGGAGACTGTGGGCAAGTTTATCTCTCTAGTCAGTTTATTTACCTATAAACTAAGCAGCATTTATGTCATAAGATTATTGAAAGGATTGAAAAAGGGAATGCATGTAATACACATAGTATCATGCTCCTTCCATGCTAAGTGCCCAATAAATTTAAGTATACCTAACATGATAATGCCCCAAGATATTTTTCAGTTATAGAACGGGTCAGTGTGAGTTGATGGCACATTATACATATTTAAAAAAAATAGGATTACAGATACTGATGACTAAAATATAAAAATCACATGTCCTTTCATTCTGAGCATCAAATTTTTCTTTAACCATGTATTTTGAATATAGGTCTCTTGATGCCCTCTTTGGATTCAGCAACATTTGTGGGCAGAAATTTCTTTCTGATGTACCTCCAATATGACACAGGAGATCAAACAGAAATGACTAATTAAAAAAATATATCACTGCATGAAAAGTGACACAGGATACGTTTGTTAATGAGTCAATGAATGTTGTTCATCCCTGAGAAGAAATAGCACATGGAGCAAAGTAATGGCTTTTGTAAAACTCAGTGAACTCCTTTAAAATATTTTCTTTCAGCTCCCAGGTTCTAAAGGAGCAATTTGTGTGCACAGTGAAAGAAAAGGCGTGAGTCAAAGAGGTAAATTCAACCCATGGCTCCTCTTTCCCTCTCTAGTGTCACTAATGGTTTAAGAAAGAAGCAGACGCTGCAGCCTCCACTGGGAAATAGAATCCTTTCAGTCCCCGGGCAATCCTTCTGTCAGGAAAGGTCGAGGTCAGGCACCAAGGACATCAAAGTAGAGAAAGGTCTTCGAATAAAGAAAGAGCTTGCATCCCCATGAAGAATAGAGAGGAGGGAAGCCAAAATCCATATTCTGTTGTTTTCTCGTGAGAAACACACTGTAGGTTTTCCCCAGAAATGAGATGGACTGTTTTTCTCTTAATTTGTATTATCTGAAATCCCTATCTTTTTATTATTGAGGTATATATATTAATGTAGGAAATAAACCTTTGAGCATCTACTTATAAACATTTGTAGTCACTCATTGTTTTGGAACTTCTCCCCAAAATGCCAAAATGGGGTCATTCAGATTTAGAGATTTCTGTCTTTCTGAAATAAAATAAATGCACTGAAAAGCATCATTTTAAACTATCTGATATAGCAGTGGGGTTAATGAGTTGGACATGTAACTGGCTACAGTCTTTAAATTTTGTTGAGATTTTTAGTGATAGGGTGGATATAGAATAACCCATTTGGTCCTGTATTACTGATTAGAGTTTAATATGGAAGAAGGTAATATTATAGTGTAGGTGTAATAACCTCATAAGGTCTCCTGCCAATTTTCTTAATAGTGAGGCTGTGTTTGAGAATGATCAACCCCTGGGTACCGTATGTTCAGAACATTCAGCATTTTATTTCTCTCTAGAGGTTTTTTTTTTTTTTTTTTTTGACAAACTATCCTTTTGATCTTTTTCTAGTGATGAGGGAGGGAAAGTTTATTGATTTGGATTTACCTGTCTGATGCTTTGTTTCAGGAACTCCCTGGATTCTTGGGGGGAAATGGCTTCTTACATAGCTGTCATTTAAAATTCTAATGATTTCTTCTTTAGAATTATGATAAATAATAGCTAGTATTGATGTCACATTAGTATATAACGTTTTGGGTTTGGCAGAGTAAATGTATTTATTGCAATATGGCATTTAAGTAGGATTATTTATATACAGCAGCCTATATCAAAGCCAGATTCTTTTGGAACCAACATATTTTTGCATTCTCATACATGTTGACCCTTAAAGATATCCTTGAGTCTGCCTTCCAAGACCTAAGCTCTCTAGTATTTGGAGAAAGACCATCTCAAAGTTCTTTGCCTGTGGTGGACTCAGGGAGCAAGTGAGGACAGGCCAGAGTTACATGGTAAACAAGATTTCAGTTGTTAATTTTCATTATCTTTAGGAATTGCCATTGGTGGAAGGGGGCAGAATTGGGTCCATGGAGGGGACTCTTTATCCTACTTCCCTATTATTTTAGATTATTTTTTATATTTGCCATTTTCCCCACTGGCTCTGTATCCTTGTATAAGTTACACAACCTCTCTGTGTCTTCATTTCCTCTACTTGCTTCATGTGGCAGCCATGAAAATGAACCTCTCAGATTTCTGACTGCGTGTTCAGTGAGACCTCCCATGTGCTGCTCCTAGTCAGCGAGAGAGAATAGCAGGGATATTAAGGGAAGCCCATTCCAGGAAGATGCGAGGATCCTCTTCTGTGTGATTTAGCTTGAAGGCTCTGTGGTAGACAGAATAATGGCCCCTTCCAAAGATGTCCATATCCTAATGGCAAAAGGAATTTTGCAGATGTGATTAAGTTAAGGATGTTGAGATAGGAAGATTATTCTGGATTATCCTAGTGGTCCCAGTATATCAACAAGGGTCCTTCTAAGAGTCAATGTGAGAAAAAGGAGCTGTGATGACAGAACAGAGGTCAGAGATGGTAGCAGAAAGGGGTGAATTTGAAGATGCCTTGCTGCCAGCCTTGAACATGGAGAGCCACACGCCAAGGAATCTAGGTGGCCTCTAGATGCTGGAAATGGCAAGGAAACAGATTCTCTCCTAGATCTTCCAGAAGGAATGCAGCCCTACCAACAACTCGATTTTAAGACTTTGACCCACAGAACTGTAAGATAATATATTTGTGTTATATAAGCCACAAAATTTGTGATTTATTACAGCAGCAACAGAAATCCAATACAGACTCCCCCATGGCCTTGAGATAATGAATTAGAATGGGCACTGCAGACAAAGACCCTTCAGGCTAAATCTTCCTTTTCTCTCCTCTCCTTTGCCTGGGGCGGATGGTGCTCTGCTTCCTCTGACTCTTTTTTCCTTCAGGGGAAGGTCCCTTAACAATTCCCTTGCACATCTAATCCCATTTTGGTGTCTGCTTTTTAGAGGACCTGGACTAATTCACCTCATAAACTTAATTTGATGATTCAAGGCAAGAGAGGGGCCTACTGTATGGTTTAAGTGTTCAGAACTGTTAGCTATTGTGATTCTCAGTTGCCATAGCACCAGTAACATAGGGCAAAATGCAGATAGCCTGTTCCTTGGACAAAATCTGGGAAAGGCTTAGAGTTTATTTGCTTACATTTAAGCAATTAAATTGTCTCCAGGCATTTTGGTCCCTCCCTCCCCAGTAGCCCAGCATGAGTGTAAACTCCAAATGTCATTCAGAGTTACTGCTGTAGTTGTTCAGAGCTGCTTTGGATGGGTTGGCAGGTCTAGTTTTGAGGCTCAGAGTTTAGAAGCCCATTGTTGCTAAACATCAAGGTCATATCCTTTAATCCAGCTTTTACCCAGTGAGAAAGTTGGTATTTTGAGATCCATCTGCTTCAGTTCTTGATATTTCTGTAGTTGGTTCCCACCTTGGGCTGGGAAGAGAAAGTGTTTGAATGAGGTTTAGGGGAAAATAATTAAGTTCTTGTCTGCTGTTGCCTCATGAGTTCCACTTAATCAATGTAATTGCTGAACATGACAGAAGTACCATCACAAATCAGTGCTGAAATGATGGAATAGTCAATGAATGCTAATTAAAAAAAGTTTTTTTAATTAATTATTTTTGGCTGTGTTGGATCTTCGTTGCTGTGCGCAGGCTTTCTCTAGTTGCGGCGAGTGGGGGCTACTCTTCGTTGCAGTGCGCGGGCTTCTCATTGCGGTGGCTCCTCTTGTTGTGGAGCACGGGCTCTAGGCACGTGGGCTTCAGTAGTTGTGGCACGTGGGCTTAGTTGGATGTGGGATCTTCCCGGACCAGGGATCAAACCTGGGCCCCCTGCATTGGCAGGTGGATTCTTAACCACTGTGCCACCAGAGAAGTCCCTAAAAATTGGTTTTATAGATATGAAAATACATGAAATTAGTCACACCATACACAAAAAGTCAATTTCAGCTGGATTAGATACCTTAAATGTAAAAAGCAAAACTCTAATAAATTTAGAAGAAAATACGGGTAACTATCTTTTCAAAATCAGAGTTGGAGGGTTTCTTATTCAAGACGTAAAAGATACAGAAATTTGAATTAAAATATTGATAAATACATTACAATGTGACTTACAGGTAGATTACAAATTCCTCCTATGCCAGCATGACTCCTCTTTGCAGTGTGGTGTCCATGCTTTGCCAATTAAGAGTCTGTAGCTTTACTGTCTTGAATCTGGACAGGCCTTGTGGGTTGTTCTGAGCAATAAAAAGCTGTAGGACTGATGCTAATGACTTTTAAGCTGAGGCCTGAAGAGACATGAAGCTTGTACCTCCACTCTCGTGGAACTAAGCTGCCATGTGAGGAAGCCTGAACTAGCCATTGGGAGAGACAAGTGGAGGTGAACCAAGGGGCCCCATCCAAAAGTCCCAGCTAGACATATGAGTGAGGCCATTTGGGATTAGCTGTTCTCCAGCAGACCTGCCAAATGGCCATGAACACATGAGTGAGACCGGCCAAAACCACAGAGAGTAGAGATGAGCCCAACTCAAATCACCAATCCACAAAATTGTAGCAAACAAATGATTGCAGTTTGATGCTATTGAATTTTGGGGTGATTTGTACATAACTGGTAAAATAAATAAAAACTTGTGTGCTTCATAAGACACTCTACACAAAGTAAAACATAAGCCACAGACTGAGACAATATTTGAAGAAATATAAATTGTCAGAGACTTATTACCAAAGATATATAAAAATGTTGACAACTCAATAAGAAAAAAATTAAGCATTAGGAAAAGATATGAACAACAAATTCATAGGCAAGGAAAAGGTAGTGTTCAATAAGTATCTAAAAAGGTGCCCAATCTTAGGTGTACTCTAGGAAATTAAACTTAAAACAGATGTGAAAGCAGTTTCATGCCAATCAGTTCAATAAAAAGTAGAGTATGACAAATTTTGCTAAGAAGATGGAGTAGTGACAGTCTCTTACACTAATTGTCATGGGATACATGGGTACCATCACTTTGGAAAATTTTGGCAGTAAAGTACAATTGACACTAAGCACAAGGAGATCGATACAAGAATTATCAATATGTTCATCAAGAGAATTAATCTTATGATAAAGCACCACCCGAAATGGAAATGAGAGAACAAGTGCTAGGTCTAGTGATGTGAAAAATCACAAAGTCGAAATGCTGACAAAGAATAGCATATACAGATGTCACTTAGATTTAAAAGCATAAAATAGAATTCTGTTTTTTATCGATACATAGGTAGAAAAATTATTTAAAAGTAAGTGGGAATGATAATCATCACAAGCTAGTAGTTGCTTTGGAGGAAGGGATGCATAAAGGAAATGGGATAAGGGGTGAATATTTAATACTTTATAGTTTAAGTTGGTGGGCAAACAAGTATCCATCAACTTACTCTTTATAGTTCTGTCTCCCTGAGTTATTTAATCATTAAAAACATAGAAAAACTAAGAAACAACCCACGTCAAAAATACGGATTTTGCCTAGTTTCCTGAAAAGCTACTGATACCCCAGAAGGTGTGAAGACATAGTATTGAAACTCTGGCCAGCTTTCAGGTCCACTGATCTCAAGCCCATTCAGGCATTTTCCTGATCACCTGTCTGTAAGATCCAAACTGATATCAAGACAGGGAACCCATTTAAAATCTTTAATAGAGTTAAGAGTCAAATAGATTTTTACCAGTATCTGAAAAGCCATTGACGCCAGTTAACTTACTTGACTTTGGCCTAGAAAATAATTTTCTTGTCTTTTATTTGTTGGATGTAAATATGCAGGAAAACAGTTTAAAGATGTTTATTTCTGACTCACAGATGTAACTGAGCTATGAAACTGAGTGTGGAAAATGTGTCTCTCTTTTCTCTTTTCCACCCCAGTTAAAAAAAAAAAGCAATCAAAAATTTTTTCACCTGAAGATGAGCAAGAGATTTCATAAAGAAAGAAGATGGAGCATTTGATGTAAATACATGAGATTACCTTTCGTGCGTTTTCAACCAGAGTCAAAGAAATAGATTTTCATAAACTAGAGCAGCTCTCGGATTTTAAGCAGGCATTCTTATTTAAGGCAACAGAGAGTTGAGGAGAGAGGTGGGAATGCGTTTGACATGCAGGCGCTGACTTGGCAACTCCTGGAACTTGGCTCTTATTAATGGATGGCGAATAGGAGGGACTCAGGGCTTTCAGGAGATGGAGGCTGAGGATTGTAAGAGGGTGAAGGAAGCAAACAGGAGAAGAGAAAGTTAAAAAAAAAGTGGTGTAGTTCCAGCTGAAGTCTAGCCTCATTGTGATCTCACGAGTTGCTGTGGAAAGTAAATGGTGTCGCAGACTTCTCTCATCTTGAGGCAAGAGGGCTGGGTTGTACCCTGCATCTGTCGATCATTGGCTATAGGCTGCTTCTTGGAGGCAAGGGTGGAAGAGTGTAATACACCTGGGGAGGCAACTCCCATCAGAGGAAGGCAGTTCTCTGAGAAGGGGGCAGTTGCGACTTAGCAAATAACTCAGCAGCTGTTGGGTGGGGTCCCCGCTCGTGAAGGGGGTCTGAGCGGGGCACCAGCGCATCCCATATAATCTGAGAAATCAATCTCACCGTAGGCGGGGAAAAGCTCAGGCTTCTCTCAAAGATTAATACCCAGCTCTCTTACTTCCTTTTTCAGTTCTCATTCCTCCCACAACAATTTCCATTAAATCTAGCCCAGGAAATTACTTTTACGTTCGTGTGCGTTCCTCCCTATGCTACAGCTTATGGTATAAATGTTATGCTCTGAGTTCTCCAGCCTCCTTGGATCTTAATATTCAAAACCAGGCTTTGGACTCAAAAGGCCTGTTTTCCTCTCAAAAACATGCCAAAGAGCATGGATGTAGAGAGGCCATTAATTGAGGTCATTAATGCAACTGATCTGCGTAGACACACACACACACTATAGACGCATGCATACACATACACAACAGACACACTATAAACAAAGGTATGAATACTACTGAGGAAAAATGTCATTTTCTTCAAGGGAACATCCCACTACCTTTCTGTTCACATCTGCTTCTGAATTTTTCAGACATGCGCCATGGTACTTGAACCTGTGTCTTGGATGCATAATTGTGGAGGCTTTTAATTGACTTACACATTCAAATTTTGAATCAGAATGTGATAAATGAAAGTCATCTTTTAGAGATTAACTAGTCCAAACCCTCCATTTCACAGGTGGACTCTGGCCCAGAGAAGCTAGGTGATTTTCCCAAGTTCACACAGCTTATTAGACGTGGGGATGAGACTGGACTCCTTGTCCCCTAGTCCTAATTTTGTGACTGGCTGTACTTCAGAACTTCCTTCTGAGGGAGCTTTTAAACTTTTGAGGTGTAACATAATTTAAATGTACACAATGTGTCATCTTTTACTACCACTCATATAGAATCTAGGCTTTGTTACATTGTTCCCTTTAAAGAAATGGTTACTTTTTATGGGTGAATTGGAAAAATGTTGAGCAGACTCAAGGAACAAAATGTGTTCAGCCCTAGCCATGAAGGAATTGCTTGCTATAGATAGCACCATTTTCAGAAGGTAGGAGCAAAGGTCCTATAATCAGGAGTTCATAAACTGCGTGGAGCAGTGACAGCTGAAAAGGAATGACTTTCCAGAATTTGGACCCTGGGATAATGTAATTCTTAATTTCTTGAAGGATAGTGTCCCCTTTGAGAAATGTAACACAAGCTTTAGAACTTCTTTCCTTGAAAATTCACACACCCACAGCATTTTGCATACAGTGTCAAGCACGCGTGCTCTCCCTAAATGAGCTGATAATCTCTAGTCAGGAAAACAGAAATGTTCTAAGTATTTCAAATAGAAAAAATTGAATAAAGAGAATTGGCTACACAGATTCTGGAAGGGATAGAAGAACATAACAAAAAGGGGCTGGATGAGCCCAGAGGCGGGGGTGTGGTGGGGTGACCATCAGAACGAGAGGCTGTTCGGGCCCAGGGGCTGGAGCCCAGTAAGCTTTCATGGGCTGGTGTGAGCTCGGGGACCCTGGGCTCTTGCCTCTGCTGCTACTGGGGACACCACAGAAATCAGAAGCCAGAGGACATTCGCCTCTCCTTCCCTCTCAGCTTTGAATATCTCACCAGGGTCTCCCATCCGCAGAAACACCAGATATCACTGGTGAGGAAGCCTGAAACAACGTAGTTTGAAGACCCTCAGCTGCCTACAATGCAGAGCAGAGCAGAAATGGGTGGAAATGGGAATTGAGAGCAAATAGGCAAATAATCATCACAGTAGCTAAAGCACAAACAACAAATTCAAATAAGGATATGTGAGTATTTCAGAAAACTCAAGGGTATGAGTAATAACAAAACATAATTAATACTAAACCATAATGTGTGTGTATCTAACTTCCAACAGCAAGCTCACTTCCGGCTGTTGATGGAATACTAACATTTAATGAATACTGTCTGAAGTTTGATCCCTGAAATCTTCCTGCTTGTTTATTTCAAAGGTAGATTCATGTAAGCTCTTCCAGACCTATTGAATTAAATCTCTTGGGTGGCCTTGAAAATCACACTTGGTAATTTTGCGGACCACTGGCTCTTGTTTGGTAAAATTTGATCCTTTTTGTACCAAGATGATGGTTTTTGACTTGTATCTTATGAATCCGTGGGTCTCTAACTTTAGCAGGCATCAGCTGGACCCCACCTCTGGAGTTTCTGATTAAGTAGGTCTGGGGTGGGCCCCATAATTTATAGTTCTAACAAGTCCTCAGCTGATACTGATACTGCTGATTAGAGGATCACACTTTGAGAACCAGTAATATGAATACTAATTTGTAATATTTTTCAAAGGTAGATGTGTGGTTGGTCTAATCAAGTCTAACTAAAATTCCCAGAGTCATAGGACTTGGCCATAGGAGCTAAAGTAGACTTTGGTGGTAATGATACCAACTCCTTCCTTTGACACTTGAGTTAAAGGTTCGGTGACTTGGCCTCCATTGTTAGGCAGCTCAAAGCAGATGCAGGAAGATGGCTGGGGTTTCCTGCCTCCTAGTCAAACGTGCTCCCCATTGATCATTCTTCTTAGGAACATGCATCTTTATGTGCCCCTGGGGCCAAATTATCATTGACTTAAAAAGGATAATCATCCCTGCTTGAATCATTAGAGGTCAGAGAGGATGATGAAGTTAGAGGTTTTCATAAAACTGAACACAGAACAAGAGGTCATCTGCTTCACAGTGAAAGAGCATGTTCAAGGACTTCTTTTGCCTTTTTAGGTATCTTAGTTAAATCATCAGAGGAACAATTTCTTTTCATGAAGGATATTAAGAAAAGCACTGAAATCTGAAGCTATTGTAAATGAAGGCTGTAGTTTTGGTTGCAGAGCCTGTGACCCACTGCCAAGAAAAATACTAACGTAGAAACAGTCTGAGAGTATATGAATGGTGACATTTCAGATAAGTATTCAGCTCATGACCCCACGAGCCAAAAATATAGGACAACTTTCTGAAATGTGTGGCTGCAGAGACCCAAGGGTGATATAATGACTGTGTCCAGCTTGTTGTTGACTAAGTAAAAAGAAGTTTGATTCATCACAGATGAGTAATAATTGTCTTCATAACTCATTATTTATATCATAGGCCATCTGTGATGTTTTCATGATTTCCAAAAGAGAATGCACTCAACTTGAAAGGGAGGAGATCTTGCCAGTTTAGAAATGACATCTGGAAGGATTTGGAATCGAAAGGCTTTGCAAGAAAAAGTAGGGCTGCTTACAGATGCCAAGGTTGAAGAGGATCTCTGACTAACTGCCTCTGTTCTAGACCCCCGGGTTGGCTGCATTCCTCAGAAGTAATCCCCCGAGGCAGGGATGCACGCACAGCATTTTAAATAGGTGGTGCTCCCAGAGGGAAGAGGGGAGGGGAAGCAGAACAGAGGCAGAAGGAAGTCAATCAAGCGTCAAGCCTCAAGAAGGGGAGATTCATCTGAGCCCACAGGGGAACTGGGGTCTGTAAGTGTTGCCTCAAAGTTGTTCTGAATCTGAAGAAGCTAGGCTTCCCTTTCATTCATCTGTCAGCCATTGGCCAAAGGCGGCCCCAGCCACTCGTACCTCTGAATGAACGTGCGGGGTGCTCTAGTGGCCCACATGTGTGCTCACAGGTTCTGGGAGTTAGAAGTAAAGCACATTAAAGCTGGGAGAGGGACACAGCAAACACGTTACAAGTGTCCCTAAGGGAACTCAGCTTGTGCACTTCAAGACCCAAACTCTCCCTTGGTGTTAGGGTTTTCCAAAGGAACAAGCTTGAGGAGAATTATTGGGAAAACTGTTAACTCACACATAAATAATATTTTCAAATACAGCCTGACTGGTAATACAACTGATATTTTGATCTCCATCTGACTGATCCCTACATCTTTCCCATGACGGTTTTTTGTTGTTGTTGTTTGTTTTTTTAATCTCCTTAAATGCTTCTAAGTATGTATCTCTTATCCTTTGAGATTGCTATAATGGGACATGTTTTCTTACAAGATGCCTTTAGCAGGTTACAGCACTTGGGTGTCTCTTAGACACTCCACCTGCTTATCTTACAGTAACACCTCAGTTTGACACATTCAGAAATCGTAAGCAGATTGCCAAGGATCAGTACAGCTGTGCACCACACCCTGCGGTATGCCTCGCTCCCTGATGGTTACATGTATTGATTAGAATTCTGGCATCCAGACGCAATGTGCTGATACCCCAGGGAGTCAGTATAGGAGACAATTTCTACATTAGAGGACATGAATTCATCAGTCTGTAGAGAGACATTTAAGTCATATGTCAATGTGTTGTGTCTTCGTAAACTGGCAATTAGTTTTCCAACCAAGAAGGAAATAGAAAGCAAAGAAAAGGCATGAGAGCCATCTTGTGGAGAGATCTGTTAACAACCATCCTGGAGAGTGCATCTCTTCTACTACATTCCTCCTCCTGCACTTCTGTCAAAACTGAACCCACAATCCTTTTCATCAAGCCTGCTCCTCCATACATGACCTACTTCAATGAAAGGTGGACCTGTCCATGCAGGTGCCTAGTCCAGAGCTCTTGGAATCATTCCAGGCTCCTAACTCTCATCCATACATCTAATCTGTCCTTAAATTCTGTCAATTATCTCTTCCCCACCACCAATGCCTTGATACCGTTCCTCACCATTAACCATCTGAGCTATTGACCAAGCCTCCAGTAAGGCAGCCTGCCTCTAGTATTAATTCTATCTAATCCATATTTATAATGCTTTTAAATGAATATTTATAAGTTATTTTCTCTAACATAAATTTGATCGTGCTGATCCTCTGATTTAAACGATTCCATGTATCCCATTGTGGAAGGCTGATGATGGCTCCCAAAGCTATGTCCACATCCTTATCCCTGGAACCTGTGAATGTTACCTTATTTGGAAAAAGGATCCTTGCAGTTATAATTAAGTTAAGGATCATGAGATGAGGAGATTACTTCGGATTATCCGGGTGGGCCTCAAATGCCATCACGTATGTCTTTATAAGAGAGAGACAGAGGGAGACAGACTTCTCGGAAGAGAAGACGATGTGGAGACAGAGCAGAGAGAGATGGGGCCACAGCCAAGGGTTGCCGGCAGCTACCAGAAACTGGAATAAGCAAGGAAGGGATTTTGCCCTAGAGCCTCCAGGGGGATTGTGGCCTGCAGATACCTAGACCCCCAATAACTGTGAGAGAATAAATTATTGTTTCAAGCCACCCAGTTTCTGGTAATTTGTTACAGCAGCCTCAGGAAACTAGTAGACCCCTTGTCCTTAAAAAATGGTCAAACTATTTTTATATTATCCAGGCCCTTTCATGATCTGGGCTCTGGCTTCATTTTCTAACCTAATCTCTCATCATTTCCCCAAATGAACTCTGTGCTCTAGTGATTGGGATGACTGGAAGGTCTTGAGTTGTACCATTTCCTTCCCCAGCTTCTTGCAATCATGTGTGCTCCTACATTTCTCTAGTACATTTCTAGTGTACTAGAAAATCCATGTGTGGAGCATGACCTTTCTCCTAAGCTGGAGATGGGAGGGGCATGTGGGTGTTACCATCTGAACTTCTAAAAATGAAACTCATTAGATAGGGAAGCTTGTGTAAAAATGCCTTGACACATGTGTGACTTACTGTCACTCAAGCACGAATGAAAATTTATCCTAAATGTAGCTTATACTTATGAGATTTATAATTATTGTGCTAAGTCATTCTGAGGGTGATGACTGATATTTCAGAAAGGGGATTTTTCACGTTTTGAAGGTTTAATCCTTGCACATACATACATGGCCAGTCTGATAGATTATGTTGGTGTCCAACCCGGAGCCTATTCTCCTACTTACTGGCCTGTGTAACCAGGCCCTAGCTGCTGAGAGTACTGGCTGTTTTTTTCTCCAACTTAACTGAGATACAATTGACATATAATATTGTGTAACTGTAAGGTGTACAACATGTTGATTTAATACATTTATATATTGCAGTATATGATTAACAGAACAATCTAAGCTAACACCTCCATCATGTCACATAATTATCATTTCTTTTTTTGTGGTGAGAATATTTAAGATCTATTCTCCTAGCAACTTTCAAGTATATAGTACAGTATTGTTATCTATAATCACCATTCTGCACATTTCCCAAGAACTAATTCATTTTCTAACTGGAAGTTTGTACTCTTCGACCAACATTTCTCCCATTTCTCCCACCCTCTAAGTCCTTAGTAACCACTGTTCTATTCTCTGTTTCTACAAGTTTGGCTTTTCAAGATTCCACATATAAGTGAAATCATACAGTATTTGTATTTCTCTGTCTGACTTATTTCACTTAGCATAATGTCCTCAAGGTTCATCTGTGTTACCACAGATGGCAAGATTTAATTCCTTCTCATGGCTAAATAATATTCCATTGTGTATATATATACACACCACATCTTATTTATCCATTCTTCTGTTGATGGACACTTAGATTGTTTCCATATCTTAGCTATTGTGAATAATACTGCAATAAATGTGTGAGTACAGATATCTCTTCAATATCCTATTGTCGTTTCCTTTCCAATTAAACAATGTGCAAAGGACCTGAATGGACATTTTTCTAAAGAAGACATACAATTGGCCAACAGGTACATGAAAAGGTGCTCAACATCATCATTAGGGAAATGCAAATCAAAACCACAAAGAGGTAACACCCCACAACTGTTATTATGGCTGTTATCAAAGTATGGAGGTTCCTTAAAAAACTAAAAATAGAACTACCATATGACCCAGCAATCCCACTACTAGGCATATACCCTGAGAAAACCATAATTCAAAAAGAGTCATGTACCACAATGTCCATTGCAGCTCTATTTACGATAGCCAGGACATGGAAGCAACCTAAGTTGTCCATTGACAGATGAATGGATAAAGAAGATGTGGCACATATATACAATGGAATATTACTCAGCCATAAAAAGAAATGAAATTGAGTTATTTGTAGTGAGGTGGATGGACCTAGAGTCTGTCATACAGAGCGAAGTAAGTCAGAAAGAGAAAAACAAATACCATATGCTAACACATATATATGGATCTAAAAAAAAAAAAAAAGGTTCTGAAGAACCTAGGGGCAGGACAGGAATAAAGACGCAGATGTAGAGAATGGACTTGAGGACATGGGGAGGGGGAAGGGTAAGCTGGGACGAAGTGACAGAGTGGCATGGACTTATATACACTACCAAATGTAAAACAGATAGCTAGTGGGAAGCAGCCGCATAGCACAGGGAGATCAGCTCGGTGCTTTGTGACCACCTAGTGGGGTGGCATAGGGAGGGTGGGAGGGAGACGCAAGAGGGTGGAGATATGGGGATATAGGTATATGTATAGCTGATTCACTTTGTTATACAGCAGAAACTAACACACCATTGTAAAGCAATTATACTCCAACAAAGATGTTAAAAAAAAAAAAAAAGACAGGAGATGACATTGGCGAGGGTGTGGAGAACAGGTAGCCCTCGTGCACTGCTGGAAGGGATGTAAATTGTCACAGCCACCCCACCGTGGAGAACAGTATGGAGGTTCCTCAACAAATTAAAAATAGAGTATTGACTGTTAATGGCATACACCTGTCCTCTCTTCCCCAACAGCCTGTAGCTGAAGAGTGACTGACAAAGAGATACAAAAATCCAGTCCCTGTGCTTAAGGTGGGAGCAACTCTCTGGTGCAGTAGGGTCCAGGGCTTCCTCTGGGATCAGCAGAAGCAGGCTCCGGCTGAGACCACATCCTACTCAGATCCTTTCCCTGCCCCATCTGCTGCCCTCACGCCGTTTCCTTGGGGCGGAGCACTGCCCCAAGGAATCACTCATCCTCAGATTCCCACCTCAGACCCTGCTTCTAGGAAATGTGACCTAAGCCAGGCAGAATTCCAAACTTTATTACTACCAGTCCTTACAGCCCAAGTCCAAGATCAGCCAAGAATTGCAACAAAACCTCAGTTATCTAACACAGTCTCATGCAGTATAATAATAAATGCAAAGCTAGCATCGAAGAGTTTGAATATCTCAAGTGAAAAATCCTTTCTACACAGCTTTTTATGGAGTGCATCAGTGGGTGCTTAAATGAATGAATGAATGAATCCTAAAAATCTACAGGGACTGTGAACACCTGCTGTGGGGTTTCCCAGAAGTACACGCAAGTGCCGCTGCTCTTTGGCGAAAGTCCATCGTGAAGCAGAGAGTTTGAAAGTCAGCCTCTCCCTCATCTAAACGTTATTCTGCAACATCAAGGCTGAACTCCAATTCCTCTTCCATGAAGTTTCTTCTAGAAGTTGGCTAAATCCCCTGGAAGGGATTTTGCTCTCCACCAAACACTGTGTTGTCTGAATAATTTATTTGACTTTTATCAAACACCTGTCTAAGAGATCAGAGTTACTGCTGCTGAAATAAGAGTGTTTTGAATGTTGCAGACAAGTCAAAATGACTGATAATAACATGAAAACAATCCCATTGTTAAAGGCAAAAGAGTCCTTAGGGAAAATAACACTTTAGAATGTGAATCGAGAAAGGGGAAGTGAGGAGCTCTGAGTAAGCACACTGGACCTAGGGAAGAAAAGCTGTGTTTGCTTTCTGCCATGTATAATTTGTGTAACCTTGAGTAAGTGACTTGATGACATCACAGTGTCAGGAGAAGAAAATGGCATAATGCTTGTGGGTTGTGAAAGCCTTACAAAGTGCTATTTATTATTATTATCGCTATGTTCCATGCCTTGGAGGATTATTCATCTGTCCTTTATTCATTATACTTATATGAATCAAATTTCAAGAAAGCTAGTGAATATTGTAGATGTATTAAAAATTAATTTATATTATGGGGCTTAGATTTAATGCAAATTCATCCCACTGTTCTACACTGAATAACTAATAAGATTTCCATGTTAATAACCTTGTATTTAACTTGAAAATAAAATTATATTTATCAACCATTATAGTCCATTACATATGGAGAAATTAATTACCTCCTAGGTGCCAAGCACTGTGCTAGGCGAGCTTAAGATGCAAAACATCATGCCTCTTATTGTAGAGAAGGGAAGATAGGCATTACACTGATACACACAAAAGGGACTGTGTACTTACAAATTGTGGCAACTTGTAGGAAAGAACAGAATGGATGCTATGAGAGAGAAAGGCAGAAGGACAGAGAATGCTTCTCTAAGGAACCGATGTTAGCTGAAATCTGCATAATAAGGTGACGGTCTGGGTGAGGAAGGTCTGGGCAAGGAAGCTCTAAAGAGAACAGCCTCTGGTATGGCCCCGAGTTAGGAAAAGCTGTGTGCAGTGGACTAATGGAGAGACATGGCAGAATCACAGTGTGTATTTTAGGCTAGGGAAACTAAGGTACATCATTTCAGAAGAGTAATCAGCAAATCATTTTGGGCAAGATTTGAAACCTCTCTCTGTCCCAGTCTCCTCATCCATAAAATCGACCTAATAATATCTGCTACTAGGTTGACATCAGGTAATAAAAAGAACTTAAAATTTGCCCTGCACGTATGAATTATTTTACAAATGTATTATTCTTAGTATATTCATATAAACACAACTTGTTATTTTTAAGTTGTTGACTCAATCATTAGTGACAGCTCGGAACATTTAATTATGTTTAAAAGCATAATGCAAATGTTTTAAACCCTGGAGCACAGCCCAGCTGACAGAAATTGGTGGAAAAGGAAGGGGAAGAAATGTAGGGAAAGTAGCCATCTTAATTACTCATCTCGCAAAACAAGAGTTCAAGGCTAAAATGGGTAGCATAAGAAAGGGAGAGTCAAGAAGCTACTTAAATGTGGAGAAAAGGGAACCCTTGTACACTTTTGGTGGGAATGTAAATTTGTGCAGCCACTGTGAAAAACAGTATGGAGGTTTCTCAAAAAACTAAGAATAGAGCTACCATATGACCCTGCAGTTCCATTCCTGGGCATATATCTGAAACAACCAAAAACACTAATTTGAAAAGATACATGCTCCCCAATGTTCATAGCAGCATTATTTACAATCGCCAAGATATGGAAGCAACCTTAGTGTCCATCAACAGATTAATGGATAAAGAAGATGTGGTATATATATATGCAATGGAATACTATTCAGCCGTTAAAAAGAATGAAATTTTGCCATTGCAGCAACATGGATGGACTTGGAGGGCATTATGCTAAGCGAAATAAGTCAGATGGAGGAAGACAAATACTGTAAGATATCACTTATATGTGGAATCTTAAAAATACTAGAAACTAGGGCTTCCCTGGTGGCACAGTGGTTGGGAATCTGCCTGTCAATTCAGGGGACACGGGTTCGAGCCCTGGTCTGGGAAGATCCCACATGCCGCAGAGCGACTAGGCCCATGAGCCACAATTGCTGAGCCTGTGCGTCTGGAGCCTGTGCTCTGCAACAAGAGAGGCCGCGATAGTGAGAGGCCCGCACACCGCGATGAAGAGTGGCCCCCACTTACCGCAACTAGAGAAAGCCCTCACACAGAAACGAAGACCCAACACAGCCATAAAATAAATAAATAAATAAAATTTAAAAAAAAAATACTAGAAACTAGTGAATATGATAAAAAGGAAGCAGACCCACAGATATAGAGAACAAACTAGTGGATACCAGTGGGGAGAGGGGGAGGGGCAATAGAGGGGTGAGGGAGGTACAAACTATTGGTTGTAAGGCAGGCTCAAGGATGTATTGTACAACACGGAACATAGACAATATTTTGTAATAACTCTAATGGAAAGTAACCTTAAAAATTGTATAAAATTTTTTTAAAGTAATAAATAAAATATAGGCAACAACAACAACAACAACAACAAAAAAGAAAGCTACTTAAAGCTACCAACATAACCACAAGGAACATTAGAAACAGTGATGTAACTATTGAGAAGGGATAGGAAAGGAAGAAGGCAATGGGCTTAATCTTTGTGGAGCTGAGAACAGTGACCACCTGCATGAACACTGCCTGGCAGTTAGGACAAAAAGCAATGACAACCCGTGTCCACATGACCAACTTGTTTGTACCAGAAAACCTTTGCCTGGAAAAGAAAGATTATTCATCAATAAATAATTTTACCATCACCTTCAGGAAAGTCCAGCAGATCACATTTTTTTAGACAACAGCTCACTTGGGAAAACATCTCGCTTGTCGAATGTTTTCTTATCCAGTCTCATTTTTAAGACCTTCACTTCACTGTGTAACAATTCATGTCCAATTCCAATGGCTCCAATGACCCAAGCATAGGCCTCAAGAACCTATAAAGTTATGTTCTGACCTTCTCTCTCAGACACTGCTGAAACTCTACCAAGCTGGCATTCTCCCTTATTGCACTAATTTTTATCTTTGCTTTATTTACGGCTTGGTAATATTCTGGAGGAATTCAACAAAGCAAAAAGTCAGAAGATAAGGTTGAGTTGCTAGTTCAACAGACGGGGGTAGAAATGTAGTATCTGGAGATTTGAATGAAGCACAAGTATAGGTACAACAGAAATGTATAGAAATAGTCACCTCAGAAATGAAGCTTAGAAACAGTCATCTCGAGAATGGAATTAAGTAGAAGAGGATGGTTTTTCACTGAGGATTTTATGCGTTACTTCAATTTGACATATGAATTTTGCTTTGACAAAACCTAAAAATTTACACTAAATGAAAAGATAGTAATGATCAGAAGTGAAAAAATCAGCACTAAAATATTATTCTTCAGTTCTTCCGGAATGTGACACCCTATGGACCTTTCAAGATTTTTCTTGATTTAATTGGATTCTGCTGGCCCAGCAGAGTATCTGGTCCATAGTAGGTATTCAGATTCACTAAACATTTGTGGCATTGAGCTGACATTGGAATCTCACAGCATTAAAAAATACTTAGATATTTCCAGTGGTTAAGATGCTGTTTCTTTATTGGTCTGTTAATTTGAGTTTCAGTTGAATCAGCTGTCAGTTTTGGGGGTGTGTTTGGAGACCATCCTTTGGAATCAGGAATGAAGTAGAAATGCAAGAGAAACAGAGGAATTAACCTGGTGACATTCCTTTTAAAGTTCATTCTGAGCTTGTTCTTGAGGATTCAGTGCTACGAGGTAAGCACATATGGTAGGTAAGGTAATGTCCTCATCAGATCTCCCTTCCAGAGAGAACCTTCCATGAGGAGGCCAGCTGCTGCCCTTTGGCCTCCTTTGGAATCCACAGCATCATTCATGCAGAGATGCACTTTCCCGGGCGCATCCCTAACCTGTCACTGAGGACAGTGAGGAAGCAGAGCCGGGTCGTCCTTGCCCAAAGCAAGACTCCTTCTAAGGGGCTGTCTTTGCTCCGGGACTGCCCACTGGCCCAGCCAGGACTTTCTCAGATCCGTGCTGTGGTCAGAGGCTCCTCCCACCTCCTGTCTCCTCTCACAGGTAGATAGACCTGCATTGTGGTCCAAAGGCTTTCCCTCCCTCCCTCCCTCCTGCTGTTCCCATTTACTTCCTCCTTCCCAGGAATTTCCCCCAACAAATCTTCTGCACACCTATTTCTCTGTAGGCATCTGCTTCTCAGAAGCCCTGAACTGATACATGTACAGAGCCAAGGAATTCGTTTATGGTGGTGAGGGGAGAGCAGATGTCTGTCCTCTTTTTTCCAAAAAATGGAAATGTGTCTCCTGGGCGCTTCTCCTCTTACTGCTTACAAGGAACTTAAGGAATGTTAGGAAGCCTTTTTGAAATTTCCCTGGAGAAATGGAGAGGAAGGGCTCTTAATTTGTATGCCTCCTTTTCTGGTCAGCTTCTCAGAGTATCAACTTCATACATTAGATCATGCTCACTGGGCAGCTGCTCCGTATTTTAGTAAATTTTCTAAAATGAGCCTCAGCATCAGTAGATAGGTGAAGTGCTGGTTCCATGTAAAAGCACAGCTTGTATGACATGGATTGTGAGAGAGAAACAGCCCTGTGTGTGAGTGTAGACAGGGTTTGTGCCACTGTGGTTGGCAGGGACATGCGGCACCCAGACTGCCCACCTGGCCCTGTTTGCCTATCGAGGCACTACTCTGATGGACGGTGCTCACTCCAGAGCTCCCTGCTGGGTTGCCCGCTGCTTCCTGGGCTCTTCCTTGCAAGTTCAACTTCCCCTCTGCCTTCTACAAGCCTTGGTCCCAGAGAAGCATCTGGAAATCCAAACTCCTTTTGCTTTGAATCCAAGCTGCATCAGGCACTGAGTGTAAATGTGAAAGAAAAGAAAAAGAGAACATATAAATGAATTCACAGAAAAGGAATTTGCAGCAGATGAGGAAATAAAAATAAATAGAGATGTGTTGGTTTCTTAATTTTTATTTATTTATTTATTTATTTATTTATTTATTTTTGGCTGTGCTGGGTCTTTGGTTCGTGCGAGGGCTTTCTCCAGTTGCGGCAAGTGGGGGCCACTCTTCATCGCGGTGCGGGGACCGCTCTTCATCGCGGTGCGCGGGCCTTTCACTATCGCGGCCCCTCCCGTCGCGGGGTACAGGCTCCAGAAGCGCAGGCTCAGCAGCCGTGGCTCACGGGCCCAGCCGCTCCGCGGCATGTGGGATCCTCCCAGACCAGGGCTCGAACCCGTGTCTCCTGCATTAGCAGGCAGATTCTCAACCACTGCGCCACCAGGGAAGCCCGATGTGTTGGTTTCTTAGAAAACATTTTATAACCCTGGGAAGCTACTTTGAATGACTAGTGTCTGCAGTGTTACAGAACAGAAACTGTTGGCCCGCAGAGTCCAGTAACACAGATATACACATGTGAGGTTTTCCCAAGACCTGGACGTATCCTGTGTGTGAGAGCCACTTGCTTGTGGAGCTTCATTTCTATGGAAGCATCAGAAAAAAAATCACTTTTTGTTCCCGGAAAGTATATACTCTGACAGTGGAAAGTCAAATAAATGTATTTTTTAGGGAACAGTAGGGAGACACAAAGCAGGTGAGCTGCCAAGTGAAATTTTATTAGGCAAGCATATTCCGAGTGGTCAGGGAGAAAGAAGACTTCAGAAGAGCTTTTTGATAAGTAACGCTGGAGACAAATTCCAAAGGAGAAGTTTTGGTGGAGATGAGTTGGGAGTGGGAAATGGTTTGATCACTCCCGGCTGCAAGCTGCGAAGGGGGAATCCTCTTAGCTGCCTGCTGAGTTGTTCCCTGGGCAGCGGTGTGATTCTGTGGTCCAGATGCAGTTTGGGGACCTGGGTTTGAGTCCAGCTCTGTCCTGGCTGTCACCTAGCAGCTCTGCCATCAGCTTCCTTGGGTCTCAATGGCTTCATCTATAAAACAGATTTAAATAGCTACCTATTAAGGTTGTTGTGAGGCTTAAATACATGTGTTTGGGGAATACCCTCCAAATAGGTTGGATAATGCTATATTTGGGGAAGCCTTGGTTGGTTAGCTGAGGCGTGCCCCTGTGAGGAGGAGTGCATTCGTTAAAATCTCCTGTGTTAACCAGAAGCCATCAGGGAACCCTGGACACTCAGAAAAGTAGAATTTAGAGGGAGATGGTTACATTCGTGGGGTTAAGTCATCTGTGGTCCCATCAAGGTGGAGAAATACACTGAGGCCTCAGGTCACTCCCTATGAACCGTCACCTGTGCCCTGTCCTTTAACACAAGTTCTTAATCTTTTATTTGTCCCGGGCTCCAACTTCATTTTGTCTGTGATGATAACTCCATAAGTAAAAATCTTGTGTTAAATTAGAGGCTATGGGAGCTCAACTAACTATAAGTTCTTAAAAACATACTAAATTAGTTAGAATGCTGGGAAATTATTGCCCGTCTTTGGCATACGTGCGCACGCGCGTGCACACACACACACACACACACACACACACACACACACACGGAAACATTTCCATGACAGCAAGTATGCCTGTGTCTTAGTTCTTTCTTTTGGGGGAAAAAAAAAATCCAACCTGTAGACAGCAGATGGCGACAGTTGATCGTATTTAAACTACAGGTAAACTGGGTTTTAAGAAGGAGTGTTTGGAAGCACTGCTCTCCTCAGTTACTTTTTGTTTGTTGTTTTCTTCTCTTTTCAATAACGTCAAGATTGCGACTCAGCAGAATTAAAAGCAATCATGAAAGTGATTGTAAGGAAACATACCAACTCAAACAAGGGTTTAAGGCCCTCAAAAACATTGTTATATTTACTTTCAAGCACTTTTTAAGAGCAAGTTTTAGAAGGGGGAGGAGTAAAGGGCCAAATACCTTGGACAATCGCCCAATGTAGGTAGTCTGATTAAAATCACTGTTCATTTCTGGAGTGCTCAGAGGCACTGCATCCAAGCTGTGTTCTTTGTATTCTGCTCTCACATACAATTATTGGCCAAAAATTGCAGGCTGGGCCCCTAGAGGATATGTTTTACAGGTCATGAATGTTCTTAATGTTTAATTCTTTTCAGAGCTTCACAAAGCCACGTGAATTCCAAGCCTGAGTTTTGTTCCTGGTTATCTGTCCACCATCTTGTGCCTGCAGATGGGATGCGGGGGACACTCTGTGTCTGGATGTGGGAAGAAAAACCATCGGAATGTTAAATTTCTCTCTAGACACAAACTGCTTGTGCAAAAATGTATTGTAATGCAGGGACACACGGTTGTCCATGGAGCAAAAAGAAGGGCTAAGAAGAACACAGGAAAAATGAATAATATAAGCCAAGTATATAGTTATTTGGGAAGGTCAGTGTCAAGATCAGGGAAGTTTACAAAATATGTCGATGACAGCAAATGAAAACTGTCCACACGCTGACTACATATTTCCTCACTTTTAAAGATGACATTAAAATGGAAGATCCTTAGCCGTTCTCCGAGTATTAATATTTTAAAGTGTTCTATTGCTTCAGCATCATGATAACACAGGAGAGAGAGGATGCTTGTATTTCCAGTCAGGCAAGGTCAAGCTAGAAGGCCAGAGACAGGGAGTGGAGGAAGAGTGTGTGTAAAGAATATTCTTATCTTCGGTTTGTGCCACAGATCCTATACGCCTGGCAGTTTTCTAGGTTTTGGCTCCACTCTAAAGCTTGCTGTTACTTCGCGATCTAAATGAAGGACGTTTGTGTCCCCTCACAAAATCCCTCCAGTTATCTAGCTAGTTATAGTCATCCAGTTAATGCAGGTATCGAAAAACAAAACAACAGACAAAACCCCAAAACAAATTTTTAATGAAAAGTTTTAGGATTAACTCTTACTTTGTAATTTTATTCCAGTTGATGTCTTCATTGAATATCCTGAGTAAGTTTTTAAGCAGCCAGCCATAAAACAATATACCTGTAACACCTGCTTATTTGTGGAAGTGTGAAAACTATAGATGGGGCTACATAAGGAAAAAAAACCTGAAGAAAATCAGTATAAAACATAGATAATTTCAAAACAACTGATTTGAAACTAACTTCCAAATATCTTTTAAAAATCTGAATCTAAAAAGATATTCTCTAGACCATTGGTTGACTGAATTTGAGCATTTTTTTAAGCAAAAAAAAGCAAAGATTTGAACACAGTACTTGTTATATTAATGTGGCACTAGAAACCATATAAAGGTTAAAAATTAGGGAGATCATTTAACAAATGAAGGCATGTTCATTCATGAAGATGTTTTATTGTTAGAACAAGTAATTGACATGGTAATGTATGTTCTTAATATTTTTGTAAATGTAAGGATACAGAGTTGTACAAACAGTATGAATGCTAAAGCACCATAGATTTTTAAATAATTTCATAGAAAATTAGAAGAAAATTTACTAATATCTCCATACTAGAAACACTTAGGAGTGATGTTTTGGTTAGTTTAAAAATTTTTTTCCCTATTATTCCCCCTGCTGCAATTTTAATGGCTCTGTACTTTTTTTTTTTTTTTTAAAGGCTCTGCCTCTTCTTTTCTTTTATTTTATTTTTATTTTATTTTTTTTAAATTAAATTTATGTATTTATTTATGGCTGTGTTGGGTCTTCGTTTCTGCGCGAGGGCCCTCTCCAGCCGCGGCAAGCGGGGGCCACTGTTCATCGCGGTGCGCGGGCCTCTCACTATCGCGGCCTCTCCCGTTGCGGAGCACAGGCTCCAGACGCGCAGGCTCAGTAGTTGTGGCTCACGGGCCTAGTTGCTCCGCGGCATGTGGGATCTTCCCAGACCAGGGCTCGAACCCGTGTCCCCTGCATCGGCAGGCAGACTCTCAACCACTGCGCCACCAGGGAAGCCCTGTACTTTTTATTAGGAAGATACATACAAGACATGTACAGATGCACAGTTTAAGCTGTGTATAGTTGTGTTTCCAGCCTCAGTTTATTCTTTCTCAAAACGAAGGCATTATCGTATCCCATGGCTCTGTAGCATAACAACCCTCAGAGTATTAAAAAGAAAAAAATACTTAAATACTTAAAGTGACTAATAAGAGTTATATGAATTTTAGAGGTGGCTTTTTGGTAGCTTTGTTATTAAAATAAGACTCTTATTTGGCGAGAAAACATGTATCATTGGTGATACAAAAGTAGAGGTTTCCCCTCCTGTAAAAATAGCACCCTGCCTGACTTGGGACCCTTAGAGAGTTATTCCTTTTGGTTAAAATGCTGGCCTCTAGAATTCCTCTTGAAAGTAAAAGTGGAGACTGCTAGAGCGCCAGCTCTCCTGAGATTTTTGAATCATAAAGAGCAGCGCAAGAATTCTCAAACCAGATGTGGCCAGTGGGGAGGAGGGCCAGGGTTTAGGGAAGGGAGGCTCTCCCCGTAGTTCAGCCCCAGGCGGTTTCCAGGGAACACTGATCACCACCCACTCAATCCTGCTCACAAACAAAAACACAAATAAGCCCAGGTCTGCACGGTCTGTGCCTCGGGGGAAACAGGGTGGCCTAACGAGGCTCAGCACCAACACCGTGGCCCTGAGAAATGGCAGGCATCTTGGGAGAGCTTCCCGTACCCTCATCCTCTCCACCCTGTGCAGAGAAGCCACGCTTTGCTCCTGGCAGAGGCCTGGTGTGGATGGCTGGTTGGTCTGAACAAGCCTGTGAGTCAGCAGTTAGGAGCGAGGGGCTGGCTTTGCTGAGGGCAGCTGAGCTCCATACTGTGGCTACAGGGAAACCTCCTCTGGGCCTTGGACCATCCCCTCACTGTCTCCAGCACTGGTGCAGACAGTTAGGAGTTGACTGTATTCCACCAAATGGAGAGTCACTCATTTCTAGCAAATTTCCCAGAGCCCCCCAACTCCTTCTAAACTCCTCAGTGTGTACTTTTCCCGCCTGTATTAACAATCCGGGAGAAGGTAGGGCACAGGGAGCAGCAAGCTCATTCAGAGGACTTTCTGTTCAAACCCAAGAAAGAGACCTATTTGCAACTCTGTGGCAGGCGCCCCCCTTCCTGCGCCTGGCCTGTCACTCTTCTGTCCAGTTTCCTGGGCTTTTGCGGGGGTCTCCACAACTATTTGTCTTTTTGCATAGAGAGGAAGGGGGCAGGAGGAGGAGCGGGTGAGGGAGAGGAGAGGAAAGGAAAACACAGTTGTGCTTTCTGGAGAACACGATTAGGATCCAGACATCTTCGTTATGGGTTTGTGGGGTAGTTGCTGTACTTCCTATAAATTCCAGTCTCATTTCACAGCTTAAGCAAATATGCATTTGGTGGCTGTAAAATAGTCATAGAAGAGACAACCGTATCCTACATAAGTATCATTACAATCATTTAGAGGAATAAAAGCGTTAACATATGGTGATGTATAATATAGCAGGTGCCCAATCTGTGACCCCCAAACCTTATGAAATTTCAGGCTTTTTTCCCCTCCTTACTCTAATGGGTATTTTATTTTATAGGATCACAGTGAGTGACACAAAGGTCTAGTAATTGCCGAAACTTAGAGTATTTGCTAGAGGGCAGAGACAATTCCAAGGATGTACAACAAAAAGAAATTTTTAATCTTGTTGGTTTGAATCTCTGCAATCAGGTACAGAGCCAAGAATTAAAATCTTCAGAAACATTCGTAAATTGGGATCACATGTGTTTGTGTATAAAGAACTCCTATGTGTTACTGAAACCTTTTTGTCTTGAATGCATACACAAAAGACCATCTTAAAGGTATGCATTTATAATATTTAAAACCGTGTTTTGGATATTTATGCTGCAAAAAGCACTTTTAATTTCATATGGCTTTCTGGGTGTGTGTGTATTATTTTTCACTTAGTTTTGGTGACTTCTTAAGTCTGTTTTCCAGTCCCCACCCCAACCCCACCCCGCCCCCTTTCTCTTTCCCAGTCTCTCTCCTTAAAACAAGGCAGCTAAGTTGCCCTTGAACCAGTTTCAGACTTGAAAGATTTAGTAAGCAAAAATGCTTTATAACATTTTCAGTGGGAGTTCTTAACAGATGTATTCTTCCTCTTGAGGCTTTCCCTGCTGTTTGATCTTTTTCTCCAAAGCAATTCGTTATAATATGATGGGCAAAACCCCAGGCGGGATAATTATGCCAAGTGGACCGGCAGCCAGAACACTGCATCCATCCTTCAGGATGAAAGCTGTCACCCTGCAAGGCTGCCCCAGCCAGTGTGGCTGTGGACTACTGAGGGGCCAGGGGAAGGGTAGGAGGGATGGCTGTTTGGATCAGGTGATGAGTCAGAAACTTGTAATTGGGCTGAGTTTCTTTAGAGCCACTGGAATAAGCACTGCCTATGACCTTTAGGGAACAAAGCATGGAGTGAGGCCAAAGGGGTAGACATATTATAGAATCAGGATGTCAGGTCAAGCAGAAATTTTGTTTTGTTTTTAGTTATTTCAAGTTGCCAGTTGCTGGTCTTTCTAGAGTGAAGTAACCAAGTCAACATAGAAAACTCAGCTCTTCCGGGAATAAGCCCCAAATTTGCTCGTTTAAGTTATGCGACTGTAAGGGGGCAAACCGGTATTTGTTCCTCTGGACAGTCATGTAAACGGAGTTCTTTTTTTTGGGGGGGGGGGAAGCGGGGGTGGTTCCAGGTGAACAAGGTAGATAGAAAGTATTCTCACCTCCCTGTGACAGAGGCTATCAGAGAGGGTGGCAGGACTCTGTCTCCAGTCTCCATGCCCCCCACGCCAACTCCCCACCATGCATCACTGTCTAAGAGCTGAGACATTGAGAATTCAGGCCTTATTCAGTCAAGTCCATGGTTGGCCATAGAAGGGGCTTTGGTCAACCAGGACGTCTGGCAGTGCACAGAGGACAGTGGATTGGTGGGGAGTGGAATCAGGCTGGGCTCCCGTCAGGGACACTACTCTTCATTCTGTTTTACCACATCTGACTGTAGTCATTTTCTCTCTCTAACAAATAGTGGCTTAAAACAAGGTGAAAGTATTATGTCAGTTCCATGGGTTAGGAGTCCAGATGGGTTAACTGGGTCCTCTGCTCATGTTCTCACCTGGCTGAAATCAAGGTGTCAGACAGGGCTGCAGTCTCACCTAAGGTCTTCTTTCAAGTTCACAGCCGAGGCCAAATTCAGTCCTTACAGGTGTAGAATCGAGGCCCTCAGCTCCTGGAGGACTTGAACTTTCCCTGCCAGGTGACCTTCTTCACAACATGACCATTTGTGTCTTCAAAGCCAGCAACAGGGTGTCTCTGATTACTCTCTCTTTTTCTGAGCTGTACACCCCTTTTAAGGCACTTACCTGATTAGGAAAGGTCCAGAATGAGCTCCCTTTTGATGAACTTAAAGTCATATAATTAGGAACCTTAGTTATATCTCCAAAATCCCTTCACTCTTGCCAGATAACATAATTAATCACAGAATGATATCCTATCCTATTCAGAGGTCCTGTGCACTCTTTTTTTTTTTTTTAACATCTTTATTGGAGTATAATTGCTTTACAATGGTGTGTTCGTTTCTGCTTTATAACAAAGTGAATCTGTTATACATATACATATATCCCCATATCTCTTCCCTCTTACGTCTCCCTCCCTCCCACCCTCCCTATCCCACCCCTCTAGGTGGTCACAGAGCACCGAGCTGATCTCCCTGTGCTATGCGGCTGCTTCCCACTAGCTATCTATTTTACATTTGGTAGTGTATATATGTCCATGCCACTCTCTCACTTTGTCCCAGCTTACCCTTCCCCCTCCCCGTATCCTCAAGTCCATTCTCTAGTAGGTCTGCGTCTTTATTCCCGTCTTGCCCGTAGGTTCTTCATGACCTGTGCACTCTTAAGGGGGGGGGGGCGGATTATACAGAGCATGTACCCCAGGGGCTAGGGATCTTGGGAGAATTCTGCCTGCCACACTGATTAGAACACTCCCTTTATTTCCTAGTGAAAATTTTTATGTTCTAATCAGCAGGTTGCTACTTTGGTTTGGATATACTAACTAGGTATTATAAGCATTTCATTGTTTGTCCAGTAATGAAAGAAATTCAAACTAGAAACTCCTCAACTGGCATGTCACATTCATTGAAAATACTTTTATAGTTCTACACTTAATTGTAAGTTTTGTTAATATCTCATCACCTTTATTCAGTCTAACTTGTATATATCAGAGAAGCCTAAAGGCATGGATTAGAGATAAAAGTGACTTTAGAAATATTTAGTGGTTCCAAATTTGGGGGCATCAGAAATAAATATGTATGATCATCTCACACAAACATAAAACTATTAATTGAAAAAATAAAAAGCATAGATCTACAATGAATTCAATAACATTCTAATCTTGTATTTTATGAATCACAAAAATACCCACAGACATTTAAGAAATAGTGTATGCGATGTGTATGTGTGTGTGTGTGTATATATATAAAACCTATGTTTTATAATATATAGTTTTAGATATATATATATAATTATACATAATCTAATTTATTCCATCTATCAGCAGTTCTTGAAACACACAGGTTTTTATAACCTCAGGCAATACATCTATAGCTGCCTAGAGAAGAATTGATCTATTCTAGTTTATAGATGAGGGGTGTATCATTAAATAAAACTGTAAAGAAAATGAGATAGGTTCATAGCCCCAAGGTCGATGAGAAAAATGAAACTAGAATAAAGATCTCTCAGGCCTGTGAAATTTCTGAACATGTCATGCTGCTTAAACTTTGAACCACAGACATCTAAGTGTCTCTGCTCAGAGAAACTCTGCAAGTTAATAGATCCTCTGTGCTTGGTTGTGTTTGAGAAACCACACTCTCTACACAGTACAGGTTTATCTCCGAGATATTCAGTTCCAGACCACTGCAATAAAGGCGGTCACACAAATTTTTGGTTTCCCAGTGCATATAAAAGTTATGTTTACACTATACTGTAGTCTATTAAGTGTGCAATAGCATTATGTCTAAAAAAGCAATGTACATACCTTAATTAAAAGATACTTTATTGCTTAAAATGCTAACCATCATCTGAGGCTTTAGTTAAGTTGTCATTTTTCTTTTTGCTGGTGGAGGGTCTTGCCTTTATGTTGATGGCTGCTTACTGATCAGGGTGATGGTTGTTGAAGATTGGGGTGGCTGCGGCAGTTTCTTACAATAAGACAACAATGACGTTTGCCACGTGGGTTGACTCTCATGAACGATTTCCCTGTAGCATGCGTTGCTGTTTGACAGTATTTTACCAACAGTAGAGCTTCTTTCAAAATTGGAGTCAATCCTCTCAACCCTACCACTGCTTTATCACGTAAGTTTATGTCATATTCTAAGTCCTTTGTTGTCATTTTAACAATCATCACAGCATCTTCAGCAGTAGATTCAATCTCAGGAAACTACTTTCTTTGCTCATGCTTAAGAAACAACTCCTCATCCCATTAAAATTGTATCATGAGCCTACAGCAATTCAGTCACGTCTTCAGGGTCCACTTCGAATTCTATGCTTTTGCTATCTCTGCCATATCTGCAGTGACTTCCTCCACTGAAGTCTTGAACCCCACAAAGTCATCTGTGAGGGTTAGAATCAGCTTGTTCCAAACACCTACTTATGTTGATATTTTGACTCCTCATGAATCATGAATGTTCTTAATGGCATCTAGAATGCTATAATAGATCCTTTCAAGAAGGTTTTCAGTTGACTTTGCCCAGATCCATCAGAGGAATCACTATCTATGGCAGCTATAGCCTTACGAAATATATTTCTTAAATAATAAGACTTCAAAGTTAAAATGACTCCTTGATCCATGGGCTACAGAATGGATGTTGTGTTAGCAGGCATGAAAACAAAATGAATCTCATTGTACATCTCCATCAGAGCTCTTGGGTGACCAAGTGCATTGTCAATGAGCAGTAATATTTTGAAAGGAATCTTTTTTCTGAGCAGTAGGTCTCAACAGTGGACTTAAAATATTCAGTAAACCATATTATAAACAGATGTGCTGTCATCCAGGCTTTGTTGTTCCATTTAGAGAGCACAGGCAGGGTAGGTTTAGTACAATTCTTAAGGGCCCTAGGATTTTGGGGATGGCAAATGACCATTGGCTTCAACTTAAAGTCACCCGCTGTATTAGCCCCTTATAAGAGAATCAGCCTGTCCTTTGAAGCTTTGAAGCCAGGCATTGACTTCTCTCTAGCTATGAAAATCCCAGATGGTATCTTCTCCCAATAGAAGGCTGTTTCATCTACATTGAAAATCTGTTGAGTGTAGCCACCTTCACTAAACATCTTAGCTAGGTGTTCTGTATAACTTGCTGCAGCTTCTACAGCAGCAATTGCTGCTTCACCTTATTTGCGCTATTACGTTATCAAGACAGCTTCTTTCCTGAAACCTCATGAACCAACCTCTGCTAGCTTCAGACTTTTCTTCTGCAGCTCCCTCACCTCTCTCAGCCTTCATAGAATTGAGGAGAGTTAGGGCCTTGCTGTGGATTTGGCTTTGGTTCAAGGGAATGTTGTAGCTGGTTTGATCTTCTATTCAGATCACTATATCTTTTTCCATATCAGCCATAATTTTGCTTTCTTATCATTTATGTGTTCACTGGAGTAGCACTTTCTAATTTCCTTCAAGAACTTTCCCTTTTCTTTCAAAACTTAGCCAATTGTTTGGTGCAAGAGGCTTAACTTTCAGCCTATCTTGACTTTTAACATGCCTTCCTCACTAAGATTAATCATTTCTAGGTTTTGATTAAAACTGAGAGATGTGCAACTCTTCCTGTCACTGGAACACTTAGAAGCCATTGTAGGATTATTAATTGGCCTAAATTCAATATTGTTGTATCATAGAAAATAGGGAGGCCCAAGGAGAAGGAGAGAGACAGGAACGGCTGGTCAGTGGAGCAGTCAGAGTACACACAACATTGATCAATTATACTTGCTGTCTTATGTGGGCACAGTTGTGGCACACCAAAATAATTATAATAGTAACATCAAAGATCACTGATCACAGACCACCATAACAAATGTAATAATAATAAAAAAAGCTTGAAATATTCTGAGAATTACCAAAATGTGACACAGAGACACAAAGTGAACAAATGCCGTTGGAAAAATGGCGCTGATAGACTTGCTTGACAGAGGGTTGCCACAAGTTTTCAGTTTGTAAAAAACGCAGTGTCTGTGAAGTGCAATAAAGCAGAATGCAATAAAACAAAGTCTGCCTGCAGTTGGGAGCAGAAAACAATTGAGTAGGAAAGACAGAGAAAGATGAAACAGGGTTAATTCCAAGTTCCTCTTGAATGAGATTTTCTTTCCATCATAAATTTGTTGGAAGTGAATTAACTAAATCTAGAGCAAATTCAAATTCAATTATAAATCAGAAAGCTTGCTTTAAAGCAAAATGCAATGACAAGTCTCCTTGGATAATCTAGAGTTTGGGATTTTGCATACAGTTCTCTTAAATCAAGATGAGAAATGGAGATTTAACTATAACTCCTAAATGAATTTTAAACAAATTTATTGAGATATAATTTACAACATAAATTTACTTATATTGTGATTTTTAGTAAATTTACTGAGGTTTGTAACGATCATCGTAATCCACTTTTAGAACATTTTTATCACTTCAATAAGATACCTCACATCCTTTTACAGTTAATCAGAATCCCATTCCTAAATTCCTCCCTCTGCCTTAGGCCTAGGCATTACTAATATACTTTCTGTTTCTATAGATTTGCCTGTTCTCAACATTTCATATGAACAGAATCACAGTATTTGGTCTTTTGCATCTGTTGTCTTTTACTTAGTATAATATTTTTGAAGTTCATGTTGTAGAATTTATCAGAACTATATTCATTTTTATTGCTGAATAGTATTCTGTTGTATGGACACAGTTGTCCCTTGGTATCTGTGAGGGATTGGTTTCAGGATCCACCATGGATACCAAAATCCGTGGATGCTCAAGTCCCATAATTGTCCCTCTTTATCTGCAGGCTCTGCATCCACAGATTCAACCAATCTCGGACCATAAACACAGTACTGAATTTACTGAAAAATTTTTGTGTATAAGAGCTGTGTTGTTCAAGGATCATCTGTATCCCACAGTCTGTTTAATCCATTCACCAGCTGGTGGAAAAGAGGTTGATTCCACTTTGTCCATTATGATAGTCCTATTATGAACATTGGAGTATAAGTTTTTGTGTGGATATATGCTTGTAATTCTCTTGGGTAGATACCCTGGGATGGAATTGCTGGGCCATGTAGTAAATTAAAGTTTCACTTTTAAGACCCAACCAAAATGTTTTCCAAAGTGGCTATTCCATTTTGTTTTACCCCATCAATAACATTTAAGGCTTCTATTTCTCTATATCTTCAACAATATTTGTTATTATTTCTTTTTAAAAAAATCATAGCCATTCTAGTGGATGTGAAATGGTACCTCATTATGGTTGCATTTCTCTAATGACTAATGGTGTCGGCCATCTTTTCATGTACTATTAGCTATTTGTATATCTTCTCTGGTGAAATGTCCATTCAAATCTTTTGCCTATTTTATGATGGGTTGTTTGTCTTATACAGACAGTCCCCAACTTACCGTGGTTAGACTTACAATTTTTTGACTTTACTATGCTGCAAAAACAGTGCTCATTCAGTAGAAACTGTACTTTGAATTTTGATCTTTTCCAAGGTTAGTGATAGACAGTACCACATGCTCTCCTGATGCCACAGCTCCCAGTCTCCCGCACGATCACGAGGGTGAACAACCAATACACTTACAGCCATTCTGTACCCACACCACCATTCTGTTCTTCACTTTCAGTGCAGTATTCAATAAATTGCATGAGATATTCAACACTTTATTATAAGATAGAGTTTGTGTTAGATGATTTTGCCCAACTGTAGGCTAATGTAAGTGTCCTGAGTCCATTTAAGGTAGGCTGGGCTAAGCTGTGATGTCCAGTAGGTTAGGTGTATTACATGCATTTTTGACTTACAATATTTCCAACTTACGATGGGCTTATTGGGATGTAAACCCATCGTAAATCAAGGAAGATCTGTATTGGATCTGTAAGAGCTCATTGGATAGTCTTAATATAAGATTTTTTAATCAGATATGATTTGCAGATATTTTCTTTCAGTTTATGGGTTGTCTTTTTATTTTCTCAATGATATCTTGACGTACAAAAGTTTTGAATTTTGTGACGTCCCATTTATTGCTTTTTTTCTTTTATATATCCTGCTTTTATTGTCATATCTAAGAAAGCTGTATCTAACCCAAAGTCTTGAATATTTTATCCTATGTTTTCTTCTAAAAGTTTTACAGTTTTAGCTTATACAGTCAGGTCTCTGATCCATTTTGAGATAATTTTTGTGTGTGGTGTGAGGTAAGGGTCTAAGTTCATCTTTTGGCATGTGGATATCCATTTGTCCCAGTACCAGTTGTTGAAAAGACTATCCTGGCCTCATTGATGTGCTTTGTTACTTTTGTTGAAAGTCAATTGACCATAAATACAAGGGCCTAAATCCACTTTCCAGTGTGACTTTGATCTTGCCTTTGAGCCCAACAATAAGTGTGACAAGGAACTGGAGATTTCTGATCATCTATCTGCTTATTTCCTCCCCCTTCCCCACTTGTTGAGATGGTCACTGGCATACTCAGTGCTATCTACTCAGACTTGTGCAAAAGATCAGCACTATCTCATATATGTTATGTTTTGTTTTGTTTTTTAATTGGCTTGCAACATGTTGGCATATATCTTCCCAAGGAAAAAAATTAATGACAAAATGTTATTTCAGAGACTTTCCTTCCAACTTTGGATTAGTTAGAAACTACATCAAATAAGATAATGCATGTGAAAATGCTTCAAAACCATGAAATGCCAAACAAATGTTGGGAATTATCATTATTGCATGCAGGGGCTAAGAGTAAACAGAAGCAACAGTAATGCTTTTAGAGGGCTTAAATAGACAAAATAAATGACAATGTCAACATAAGAAGGTAAAAACCATATTTGCAGATAATCCACCTGGGGGTTATTGGGAGTCAACTTTATCTGCATTACCTAAAATGTTAAGGAGTTGGGTCAGGATCAAAGAGGTTCTTCTTGCTTGGTTGGATATGGAAGATGAAGTTGTCTTAGTAATCGGTAGTTTCTACCCCTTGAAGTGAGGTAGGAACTTTGCCCTGAGATATTGATTTCTTGTTAATAAATGGCTCTCCTTCAAGGGTGTAGATAGTATTGGCAACTGCTTTCATAATGCCAACTGAAGTATGCTGAAAACCCCAAATAATCTAAAATCTCTCCTCCACACAGTGAGATACTTGGCTTGAAATTTCCAGGGTTAGTGAACACATTAAGGACAGTTTATGAAAGTCTACGCATTTGTACTGATTGAGGCATTGCTACTTAGACCCAATCAAACACTTTGCTAGGAAGATAGCCCTTATTCATTCCATTGCTATCTACTGTCATCCAGCAGATAACTAAATCTTTGCACATAGGCCAGATCAAATTTGGAGAGAAGGAAGTAGGGGAAAGTGGTAGAACACTGTGCAGATGGTTGCCAGAGTGGGTAATACAGAGATGGAGAGGTCCAGGCAATTAACAGGAGTTAAAAGGGCATTGCTGCCCTGGAGGTCAGGAACGAGATCCCAAATGGAGGAAAAGTGGAGGCGGGTAGTGGTACTATGTTCCTCAAGCAGAATTTTGCCTCTGAGAAGCCCGACTCTATTAATGTTGGACATTAATATTTTCAGCTGGCAGACTACCCTGAGTTCTCAATTCTTAGATTGTTCACTACATCATTTTATTTAGTGTTTCTCAAGCACCCCATTCCTGCATCCAAATCCTGGCTGTTTCATGGCAGTATTTATTCATTTTTATTGACCACAGCTCTTAAAGGAAGGTTATTTTTGTGCTCCCTATTTTATAGAACAGAGAGGTTTGGAGTCTTGCTCTAATACAGGGCATTAGAGGTAGATCCATGATTATAATTATAACTTAGAGACCCTTAAGCTATATAGCTTCAGACAATCCTGTCTAAAAAGCTTAAATATCAAAAAATTGTGAGGAAACTAAAGCCATTGGAATTTTACAATGGCCCCAGATTCATTCCCTAAAATAACTTTCTGTGAATACTTAGGCGGTTGATGCCTCGAGCCTGTGGGCTCAGGAAGATTGGAGGAATGCAGCAATCATTTTTTAGTTCTCTTCATTCCAAGGCTCCCTGTAGGTTTGTTAATAAATCAAAGCACATATGGGGAGTAAAAAGGCAGAGGAAATGGGGAGGGGCTCTAAGCTCAGAGATAAAAATTGCCAAGAAAGAGCCTGCCATTATAAAAGTAGAAACAAGGAGCAGGAAGACAGAAGAGGGAAGTAATAAACAAGAGGAGTCATCATGGTGCCCTGGTGTGACACACCACAGGGGCTGGAAAACATTCAACATTTGAAATTAGAGAAGAGGAGAAGGCAGGGAACACATTCTGAGAATAACCTTACCACCTATTGCAAAGGCTTCCATGCTGGGCTCATGGGCAAATGCAAAACAGAGACCTCAACGGCCAGTGTCCTGCACCCCAAATGGTCTTCTCACCAACATCCGTGGGCTAGTCATTCTGGAGCAGGTTTGTATTGGTCCTCTCCACGCTGTCCAGAATCAGCTCCTGACTGTCCACTCTTGTCTCTCTGCATCCTTCTATTTATCATGCCCTTAAGATCACTGTATGCTGACAATTTAATAGGGAGCTTTTGTATGTCTCAAATATACAGGTATATAAAAATTGGAATTTAAAGGAGCTATTCTCTTTGACTTGGCCCTGGTATCCTGATTGCCTTCTCTTGGGCCCATCCTGATTTTGTCTTGGCCCTAAGCATTTGGGCAGGTACCTTTTTACGGCTGACTTGGATTCCCTTCTGTTGCACCACCTCCAGCATTTTTCTCATGATAGTTTTCCTTTTGCAGCAATTCTTAATCTCATCCAACTTGCTTTTTTACTGACACTGGATTCTTTGGCTGGTCTGGCCAGGTAACCACATTCATCAGAGTAAAGAGACAGGGAAAGATTTAGAACTGTTTGGAAGGACATTGGTGCCTTTTATTACCTATAGATCCATATACTTCTACCTTTAGGCAGGCTCCTTCCTCAGTAGTACCCCCATGTAACCACACCACCCCATCATTCCTCAAGCTTTGGTACTGGTATACTGTCTTCCTTTCTCCTCCTCTGTCATCAGCCACCATCCTGGTTGTCTTCGTTCTCCATGTGGAGAGATTCTTGCCTTCTTACACCCCAACAATGTCTGTCCCACCCCCTGAGTCACTATCTACAGGATCACACTCAGGACATTGGCACAAGTTGGGAAATCTTAAACTCCAATCTTCCTACTTCTGACCATAATTATCCCTACATTTTTCTCCTTCCCCTGTTCCCTATATGCAGGTTGTCTAAGACTTCTAATTATCAACTCCTTTTATTTTGTTCAGTCCACTGCTTCATTCCTTCTGTAGCCCAACCTCTCTACAATGAAATACTTAATGTTTCATTATACTTTTTGGTCTTCTCAGCATTCTCATGACCTTGCAAAATCAGTGTCAATCCAGCCATTCATTTACCCTTCCTAGAAATTAGCTGATAAATGCCACCCTCACCCCCCAGTCATTCAGCTGTATAGACCTCTGTTACTACAACTCATGGTCTCCAATCTCTAATGAGCCTCCATTTGGTTTGAAAGTTCTTTTTTCAAATTTTTAATTCTTATTGGAGTATAATTGATTTACAATGTTGTGTTAGTTTCTGCTGTACAGCAAAGTGAATCAGTTACACAGATACATATATCTACTCTTTTTTAGATTGTTTTCCCATGTAGGTCATTACAGAGTATTGAGTAGAGTTTCCTGTGCTATACAGTAGGTTCTGGTTTGAAAGTTCTTTTACACAATTCTGGCTTGCTTGCTTCCTCGATTACCCACAAGGATATGCCAAATCACTAGCACTCTTCTCATCCTCACCTACCCACTTGCCCTTCATTGGCATCAATGATGGTGACCTTGCTTCTCCTTTTCTGAGAAAATGAGAGCCATCAGGCATAACTCCATCAGTGTTCCGCTCTTGCAGTTCAGAGAAGAGAAGAGCTTGTCCCTGAAATCACTCTGTAACCTGCACTGTGGACCCTGTTACCTCCCTGCATCACCTACCTTAATTTTCTCTGTTATCTGTGTTTTGATCCTCTCTCTCCTTCTCACTCTTCCTTCCAACCTACAAATATACTCAAATGTTTCCTACTTAAGATAATAAAATAGAAAATCTTCCATGATCCTGCACCTTTCTTACTACTGTTGTGCTATCTTTCCTTCTCTTTAGAGTAAAGAGTTTTTAAAAAGATTATTTATATTCTTTGTCCACGTGTCCTATGTCGAATTTGCTTATTTTTACTGTTTACTATACTTATCAAACATGTGTGCAAAAACTTAAAAGTTGAATAGTGTCCATGGATAATGATGAAAATACTATTCTCTTGAATGCTGTTCAACCCCCCACCCTTGATTTGCCATTCTCAAACATTTTTATCTTTTTCTTCAAATATTCCTCTCTAAAACTATGCTCCCATTAAGCCGCCCTTCATGTCCCTGTTCTTTTTTTTTTTTTTTTTCATGTCCCTGTTCTTATTTCTTGGGAATAATCTATATCTATGTCTAACTACATATTTTTTTTATCTCTCTGAAACTATTAATTCTAGTGTTGTTTGTTTGACCTTTCCTCGTGGTGTCAGTCTCTCTCTGCTGTGTTAGGGGCTTTCCTCACATGACTGGTGGTCTTTTCTTATTCATTTGCATTTAAGAAAGAGTCACCCATCAGCTCCTTGGAAATTTTGTGGCATGGACAGACTTGTGTCAACTGGTCAGTGATTGGGCTGGAGCCTGCCCATTTGGGGTGATGAGGAAGATCAGTTGTTAGTGTATCTGACATTTTATGGAACAGAATCCTTCAAGCTCTGAATTGTGTGTATGTCTAAGCCCTAGCATTCTAGGGCCCATAAATCGTCAGGGGACCCAGAGATCTCATCAGTCAGTAGAATGATCTAGCTGTTTAACATATATGGGGCTTTTTGCCCATGTCATGACCTGTTGATGCCAACTTCTGAACCCTTTCACGGTTATTTGTCCTAGTCCATTTGAGCTGCTATAACAAAATACCAGAGTGGGTAGCTAATAAACAACAGGAATTTACTTCTCACAGTTCTGGAGGCTGGAAGTCCAAGATCATGGTGCCATCATGGTTGGGTGAGGGCCCTGTTCCAGGTTGTAGACTTCTTGAATACTCACATGGTGGGAGGGACTAGGGAACTCTCTGGGGTCTCTTTTATAAGAGCACTAATCCCATTCCTGAGGTTTCTGCTCTCATGACCTAATCACCTCCCAAAGGCCCCTCCTCCTAATACCATCATATGGGGCATTAGGGTTTCAACAGATGCATATTATGGGGCCATAAACATTCGGCCCATAGCACTGAAATAATATTTTTCTCTTTGGTACTTACAGACAGTTGCTATTTACGTTTCTCATCTCTGCTGACGTTTTCCTTCTAAAAATTTGTTGACAACTATTATCTGTTGTGTCCTCTCCTGTCCTTTACTCTTGTAGTATGCAAATTTTAACTTCTTTACGCTCATTGTACTAAATATAACATAGAGAGTAAATACTCTCAGTTATTAAAAAAGCAGAAATAAATAATGTTCAATCCACTATGTTTAAATGGACATCTCCCAATTCACCTTTTAACCTATTATAGTCAGATTTCTGGCCCCAGTCTCCATGTAAAAGCCAATGACATCCTAGTTCCTAAATCTAATGTACTGTTTTCAGTTTTTCTTACTTGTCCTCTGCAACTAGTGTCTGTTCTTTTCATAAAACTTTCCTCTCTCTTGGTTTCTATTAAACCACCGTCTTGGTTTTCCCTCTTTCCTTTTTCTTCAGTCATTCTTAGTCCAAATTGCTGGTTCCTCTTCTTTGCCTGTCTCTTTAAATATGGTTTTATCAATGTCATATTCTTGGTTCTCCCTGTCTTCTTCCTATCGATGTCCTAAATTTCCTCAGTATTGAACCAACTTTTTCCATTTTCTTTTTCAGTTTCAGAAAATAACTTTGCCTTCCTCCTCCAAAGAGACAAAAGAAATAATCAGATGGGTTCTCCTGCAACTTCATTCTATGCATTCTATAACCTAATCTTATCTCTACCCATTTTTGTTTCCATTTTTAGTTTGTTTTGTTATAGATTCTTATTTTCTTATCTAAACCCAATTTATTCACTACCACCCTGGTCTCTTCCCCTCTCACTGTTGCAGTATTTACCATATTATTGATTATGTCTTTTCTTTCTTATGTCTTCAATGTCTTTACTGAATTTTTGACATCAGTATGTCACCATGGTCAAGACTTTCCCATTTTATAAACAAAACAAAATGACACCAAACCATTTTTTCTCTATCTACCAAAGAATTGTTTATACATTTCATTCCCATTTCCTCATCTCCATTCACATCTCAACATCCAACCTTAATTTCAGTCTCATTGGTACAAGCAAGCAGATTTCACCAAAGTCACAATGATCTCCCTGTTACTAAACCCAGTAGACAAATTTCAATTCCTATCTTAGGTAGATTATCAGTGACATTTTACTCTCTTGGCTGTTTCTTTCTTCCTTTCTTTCTTTTCTTTTCCCTTCCTTCCTTCCTTCCTTCCTTTCTTCTTTTTTTTTAAAAATGGTTTTCTTTATTTCAGCCTTTTTTTTTTTTTTTTTTTTTTTTGCCATACCATGAGGCATGTGGGATCGTAGTTCCCTGACCAGGGACTGAACCCATGCCCCCTACAGTGGAAGCACAGAGTCTTAACCACTGGACCACCAGGGAAGTCCCTCTTGACTGTTTCTTAATTCTTTAAACAGTTTCTGGCCTCGGCTTCTGTGGCAACAGATCGTCTTGATTATCCTCCCACCTTCATGGCCCAGCCTTCATTTTCTCCTTTGTAGTCTTCTTCTCTACATAGTCATTAAATGTTGGAGTTTGTGTAGCTTCATCCTAGCCACTTTTGACTTCTCACTTAGTGTACTTTCCCTCTCCCATGGCCACAACTACCATGGGAGACATTTACTTTTTTAAAATCTCAGGCTCAGTTGAAGGAAGAACTCACCACTAATTAATGGCAACACGGAGCTGAATGTATTTCTCACTTGTAAGAGAGAGTTATGATGCTTTTAGACACAGTTTCTCCAAACAAAGCAGACTACTGATTTTACCTTGGAGTTTTAGGAAGTATCCAGTTCAGAGAATGGGCTGATATCAGCTGGAGAAGCATGGCTGCTTGGGTAAGGCTGCTGAAACTGGTTGACTTCTCAGTGTGTTTACTGGGCTGAAGCTCTTGCCAACTGATTGTCTTTCAAAAGAGAGGCCCTGTTGCTCCTTGGCCTGCTTTCAAAAACCTGTTCTCTGAGCATGTTTTCATTGATTGATTAAGCCTATTTAAAACTGGTTGTAATGGTAACTAGTTACCATAGCTACAAAACAATAAGTCTATTCCAACGAGTATGGGAATTACTAAATTCTTCCTTGAACTATTTTAAAAAAACAAGAAACAAAAGTGAACTTCAAATCTCCAAACGTGTATATGTTGTTCCGATTTGGATATCTCAAAAACACCTAAATTCAACATGCCCAAAACCAAATGCGTGTTCTTCCTCACAAACTTGATCCTTCTCTTGAAAGACACATCTATCCATCTAGATCAGGAGTTGGCAAACTTGCTGTAAAGAGCCAGATAATAAGCCTTTTAAGTTTTGTGGACCACACAGTCTCTGTCATGACTACTCAACTCTGCCATTCAAGTATGAAAGCAGCCATAGACAGTACATAAAGAGATGGGCATGGCTGTGCTCCAATAAAACTTTATTTACAAAAACAGGCAATAGCCCAGGACTTAGGATTTCCTGCCATAGTCTGGCTGTCACTGATCTAGATGGTCCAGCCATTAACATAGGAATTATTTTGGACCTCCCTTTCTCTATCATGTGCCATGTCCTACATATGCCAACATGTTATCAACTTTGCTTTTTGCATTTATTGTTCTATTTTATCAGAACAGCATGCCCTCTTTGCTGAGAAATATGCCTAGAAAACAGCAGTGCCTCCCAACAGGACCTTACCCCTACGCATAATGTTTTTTCTAGGGATGGACAAGTGATTGAAGTTTAACTAATCAGGGATTTTTTTTAAATGGAGTTAAACTTAAAAGAAGATTCTTTCTTCTCTGACTGTAAAGATGGGAACCTTGGACTGCTGGCAGGATGTCCCCCCGACCCCTGCCTCAGTCCTCACTCTTGGTTAGTCTGTTCCTTTGGCAGGCAAGGAGCCCACTGTACTGAGAGATAGATGGCAAGAAGGCCCTGGGCACTGTGTCCCTGGCTTCAGTCAGTGCCATCCCTGGTTTTCCTGAATTTGGGGAAACTGTAAGCTAATAGTACTCTCCCTACCTCTCTCTTTTCACCCATATGACAGTTCAGGTTACATGTAACCAAGGAATCCTGACTAATAGACTTTCTAAACATCTATTAAACCCATTCACTTTTCTCTTTTCATTATCTTGCCACAATGTAAAGCTCCTACCATCTCATTCTAAGACCACAGAACTGTATCCCTAATACTCTAGCTCTCTTGGCACCTGCATTACTTTCTTCAAACTGCAGTCAAAATAATCACATAAAAAAAAAAATCTGAACATGGCATTTCCTAGCAGAAAACCTTTCAATGTTTTCCTATTGCCCTTTAGGATAAAAACAAAAACTTTTCCCATGTTTTTTTCCATGTCCGACTTCCCCCTCCTACCCCATGTTCCTCATCCCCTCTGCTCCAGACACTCCTGCCTTCTTCCAGTTCTTAATACCACATTCACCTCAAGACATTCGTATATGCCATTCCTTCCTTCTGAAATGCTGTTCCCTTAACCCTCGTCATCTAGGTAGCTCCCATGCATCATTCAGCTCTCAACTCAATTTCATGCCCTTGGCAAAACATTCCTTCTCTCCACAGACCAGATCAACCTGCATTGTCCTTCACCATACCTTTTATACTATGGTGTTCCTTCAGAGATTTCAACATATTTTATAGTTATATAATTCTTTGGATAATCATTTGATTTAGATCTAAATGTCCCCCAACTCTATAAACGCTATGAAGGCAAGGATTTTGTCTGCTTTGCTAATACCAAATTTCCAGTTACCTGTGATAGGCAGAATAGCCTTCAAAGATGCCTGCACCTTGATCTCTGGATCTTGTGAATACCTTACATAGCAAAAGAAACTTTGCAGATTTAATTAAGGTTATGGCCCAGTCTACTCACATGACTCCTTTAAAAGCAGAGACATTTCTCCGAGAGACACCTCAGAAGAGGGAGACAGCAGAGAGATGTGGCAGAAAGGAAGTCAGAGAGATCTGAAACGTGAGAGGGAGAGGGACTCCACCTACAGATGCTGAGTGTGCCCGATAGAAAGCATGACAAAGAATGCAGGCCGCCTCTGGGTGGAGACGAAAGCTTGTCTGACAGCCAACAAGGAAACTGGGGCCTTCAGAATCCGCAAGGAAGCGGATTCTGCCAATAACCTGAATGAGCCTGGAAGCAGGTTCATCCCCAGAGGCTCCAGTAGGGAACATAGCCCCGCTGACACCTTGATTTCAGCCTGGTGAAATCTGGAGCAAAGAAACCATCCCCAACCAACCCAGACTTCTGACTAAGAGAACTGGAAGATAATAAATGTGTATTGTTTTAAGCCTCTCAATTTGTGGCAATTTGTTAGCACAGAAAACTAATATACTCCTCAAATGTGCCTGACAGGTACTAAGTGCTCAGTAAACACTGAATGGGTGGACAAATGGGCAATCTCATTTGCTTCTAAGAATTCAACTGCTCGTAGGTCAAAGTTGGGGACTTCTAGCCCACATCTGTCTCCTAGGCTCCAGGCCTTATATGTTCAACTTCCTAGCAAAAGGAGCTTCTTCTGTGCTCCACAGACACCTCGAATTTGATGTGTCCAGAAATGAACCCCTTTTGTTCCCCCATCTATTCTGATTTTCCATCATTGATGTTCTCCCTTCCTTTACTCTCCTCATTCAATGTGGTCATAATTCCTGTGAGTCTATCTTATTAGCACTCTCATTTCCTTCTTATCCTCTAGGCCATTGCTTCTTTTAGTGTTCATGTTCTAACCAAGCCTTGACTGTCTGAGACTATTCAAGTCTTATATCTCTTCTGCATCCTTCTCTCCCTCTTCCTCAGGCTGTATGTCCCTATAGGTCTACATATAATATTCTCTACTACTGCTGCAGGCCACTATTCATGGTGCTGCTGTCCTGGTGATTCTGGACCCCCTTTCAAGACGCAATCCAAATGTCATCTTCTCAGACTTTTAATGCCAGCTCCTGGCTCCACCCACGCATCCAGATAGCCTTGAGCCTTGTGTCCACTCCATCCTTTTCTATGCATTATTTGTATGACCCATTACCTATTATTAAGCCTATGCGCCTGGCTTACTGCCCTGGGCTTTTTCAAGTGTGCATCCTGGAGCCTGGCAGAGGACCTGGGATATGGCTGTACATGACTAATGCTGGAGAAATGAATGCAGGAATCAATGAGTTCTCTTATTGCCTGGTTTTGTGTCTGAACAGTTCTAGACAAGTGCTACTTAAAGTGTGCTTCTCAGGACAGCAGCAAAAGCAGCACCTGGAGAAATGCAAATTCTTGTTCCTCCTCCCACCCCCCACCCTTCACCAACCAGAATCTCTGAGAGTGGGACCTGCAAATCTGTGTATAAACAAGCCCTCCAACTAGTGTGGTATCACTTATATGTGGAATCTAAAAAATACAACAAACTAGTGAATAGAACAAAAAGAAGCCGACTCCCAGATATAGAGAACAAACCAGTGGGGAGAGGGGAGGGGGGAGGGGCAAAATAGGGGTAGGGGATTAAGAGGTACAAACTATTAGGTATAAAATAAGCTACAAGGATATATTGTAGAACGGGGAATATAGCTAATATTTTACAATAACTATAAATGGAGTATAACCTTTAAAAATTGTGAATCACTATTATGTACACCTGTAACTTATCTAGTACTGTACAGCAATGATACATAAATAAAAAAAATAAAATAAAAAAATAAACAAGCCCTCCAGGTAATTCTGATGCACCCTAGTTTGAGAATTACTGCTGTAGAGTGTTCCTTGGGTTTATTTTTTGAGAATCCAGTAGAATGCTTCCAACTCAGCTGAGCTTCCACTGCAACCAACCAAAAATAGTGATTAGAGAAAAGGAGGGCAACAGGAGATGCCCCGGTCCTGGACGAGAGAGCTCCAGCACCTGTCCACCACCGGGAATTACATAGGAATATTTGATACAGAGACAGTGAAGGTCTGAAGGTAAACTGAGAATCAATTTTATATTCTGGAATTCAAATTGAGGCAGAGCATTTTTGTGGTTTTGCTTTTATGTTTAAATGGCACTACTGGAATGTTGCCCTTCCACAAAACATGTTAGAATAAAAGAGAAAAGGGTGGAGATCTGTTTAAAGAACTCCAGAGAGTAAGCTGAAGTATCTGCAGGTTTTTTCCTCCAATGGTAGGTTCTGGCCACAGAGAAAAGTAGGAAAATCCAGAACTAGTTTCTTTTTTTCTCAAAATTTGGCTTTTCTCAGCCAATAATTGACTTCTGGATGCTGAGCCCGACTGTGTGGTCCTGGTGTTCTTATAAGAGTAGTTTTTCATGAGTCAGTGTGATTATCACTGGGGCACATTAAAACAAGGAGGATCAGGAGGCAACCTGGCTCTGGGGAGAAAAGGGAAGCCCCTAACCACCTTCCTAAAACCCTGCTGGTGACAAAATATCTCATATCTTCTCACAAGGGATCAGATCTAGCCAGGAGAATAACCACGTGGGTCTCACTTACCTTTTTCTTACAGATGTTAGTGGTATGCATGTCTGTGTGTGTATGCACTCACGTGTAAGTATCTTTGTTTGACTTTTGCTATAAACAGTAGCGACAGAAGCATGTGATTTTTCAGCAAAGACCTACTGTATAGCACAGGGAACTATACTCAATATCTGGTAATAATCTGTAATGGAAAATAATCTAAATAGAATATATATGTGTGTGTGTGTGTGTGTGTGTGTGTGTGTGTGTGTGTGTATAACTGAATCACTTTGCTATATACCTGAAACTAACACAACATTGTTAATCAACTATATTTCAATAAAAATTTAAAACAAAAGAAGCATGTACTTTTTTACCTGTAATTCCATAACCAAGTAATCACAAATGGTGAAAATAAAATCTCTGAGTTTTCTCAGTTACTGACTTATCCTTTTAACTTCTTTCTTCCAAGCAGTATTTATATAACACTCTCTGAAAAGCAATGCTTATAATTGTACCCAAGTGAATCATTGTAGTTTTCCGCAATTCCAGGAGGCAATGGAGACGTGTCAAGCCTTTGAAAAAAGACGGGCTCCACTGAAGTAATTACACTCACTTGGCCCAAGTGAGGCTGGCGTGGAAAGAACACTAGCATTCCTCAAACCAAGGCATGCTATTTTCCATTCTTTGGGATTTAAACATATTTTTTTAGTCAAAATATTAAAATTTAAAAAATATCTATTGAGTTCTTTTAAGTGGGGATTTTAAGCATTTATTTTCTTTAGAAATTTGCACATGAATATTTGGATAGAAAATTAAGAGAAAGCTTTATGTGATTCTACAAAAATAATGATTTCTCAATCACCTAAAATAATTCCATAAAATTACCACTTGCATTTAAAATTGCACTAATTATCTTCATGACATTTGTTAATTATGCTGGTCATTGCCTTCAGTATGGCCTACAGGTTAAACGAGAACAACAGCATTTAGATATTCCTTTTCTAACATCTGGGTGACTAATGAATTAGCTTCAGATTCGAGATTACTTTTTGAGGAGATAACTGCCTTTTGCTTTCTTGGTAAAAAGTCAAGTATATTAGAGAAACATGAGCAGATTGCCTTAAATGCTCTGGATATTACCAGAAATAGATGAAGAAAAACTACTCCTTTGGAAATTTTGTACAGTAATCAGGCTTAGAGGTTTTAGATTTCCATCATCCAAGAATCCAAGTTAATTGGTTCAGCATGCCATTATACTAATGAGAGCCGGTCCCTGTTCTGCACCTCAGCTAGCCGTGATACCTAGAAGACCAAGATGCAGAAGTAATTCTATCCAGCAGGAAATTCAATGGCAAAGGAAATTTCCCCAACTTTTTTTCCTCTTTCCCATGTGCTCTAGAAGTGATGGATTTTTTCTTCTTTTACTTGCTGCTCAGCCAGGGGTGGTTTTTAATCACTTTGGAAGCTGTGACTCTCAGGCCACAAAAGAAATAACTCTTAACACGATTAATGTCTCAAGGCAGAATTCTCTTGAAACATGAAATGGCTGTTTTCCAATTTAAAAAATAAATTCAAGGCTTATTCTCAAGTCTCAAGGTGGCTTTCCATTCATATGAGCCTCTGACACCTTCGGTTTCTGTCATCATGGTATTATTTTTATTAACTTCCACACTCCTGCTCCCTCTGAACAATTCCTAGACCCTCTGCTTCTTCCTCTTTTTGCTTCTGTTACCATTTGGCTGCTGTCCCTCACCTTCTCCATCCTCCTGCACTGATCTACAGTGGAGAAAATGCCCCAGAGTGAAACTTTAGCCTCTGCCCCCTGCCGCACCTCCCTTTGGCCTCACTTCCAGACTGGACAGCACCAAGGAGAATCCATGCCCAGATGCCCCCACTGGCTAGGAGAGCTCCTGGCCAGGGAACACAGTGAATCCATCAAGTACTGTGGGGTGCAGGCTGCTGTGAATACTGGTCCAAAATACATAAGAATGACTTGCTGAGAATGCTCCAAAATAACTTCTGACTCCCCAGGGGAAGTTCTTAGAAAGATTGGAACATAAGTCAGGTATCCTACACGATTTTTTTTCTTTCCTGTAGAGAAAAAAATAATGTGCACAAGACTCTAGTTTAGAAACATGTTAGCACTTTAAAGGAGGACCTGCGTGGGACAATGTGTTGATGTAAAGGAGCAGTCTGGGGGAAGAGATCCAGGCTCTCTGGGAAGAGGTAGAGGGAGATGATATTGGCAAGGAGGGTGTTCAGATCAGCCCGTATAGAGCTTCTCATTTGTCTAGCCCCACATATAACAAAATCTCCCAAGAAGATGAAAACTATGTCGTATTCAGTTGTGTGTTAAAGACAGAAGCCTAATCCCCAAGATCACCTTGCGCTTTACAGAGTGTTGGCTGGCTTCCCCTTGCTCAGCCATAGAGGGGCGGCTCTTGCCCTTCATCTCTCCAGTGTGCTCCTGTGGCCTACCCATCTCCCATGGCGGCATTTCTCCAAGTTGTCATTGCAACAAATGGCATTAGGGTGATATTTTTGCACTTAAAACACTTGATTTTCTTACAGCACATTGAGTCATATACTCATAATATTTTAGATTTGCCAAGACTCCCCTTTTGGATTTCTTTTTACAATAGGAACGATGAAGAAGTTTATATACGTGTGTGTGTGTGTGTGTGTGTATGTATATATATATATATATATATATATATATATATATATATATATATATATATATATATTATATTTTCAGTTTGCAAACAAGCTGAATATATGTGGTACGCTTGCTCCATTGTAATCCGGGTGAGATTTTTGAGCTTTGTAGGCTCCCTTGCTTGGTCAGTCTGGCTGAAACCGTGCACCTCAGATTGGGACTTGAACCCCCGTGCCGGGAGTCGAACCTGGCCAAAACCCTGATTGGGACTTGAACCCACGTGGCTGGGACTCGAACCCGGCCAAAACTCAGACTGGGACTCAAACCCACAAGGCTGGGACTCGAACCCGGCCAGTACCCACGGTCTTCCAACTGAGATCACATCCCTGGTTTCAGGACTTAATGAAGCTCAGGTTCTTGATGTCTCATCGCAAAAAGAATCAGTGAGAGACAGAGTGATGGGTAAGAAGTGGATTTATTTAGAGAGAAACACACTCCACAGACAGAGTGTGGGCCATCTCAGAAAGTGAGAAAGGCACCGAGGTATAGGGTTGTCAGCTTTTATAGGGGTGGGTAATTTCATAGGCCAATGAGTGGG